>NC_051063.1:77965444-78260226 GCF_004664715.2 Peromyscus leucopus | reverse complement strand
CCACAGATGGCAGCGTGGCATGATGTGAAGTTACTCACACAGCAGATGTGACATCCACGTGGCAAGTTTATTTGGGGGGAGGGTAGAGGGAATGGCGGGAAGAATAAAGAAGAGAGAGATAAAAAGAAAGAGAGGGAGAGAGAGAGAGAGGTATGTGCTACTTCTGGCAAGAGGGGGGAGAGACAAAGTATGGAGACTTATTCTTATTTATGAACACATGGCCTAAGCTTGGCTTGTTTCTAGCCAGCTTTTATAACTTAAATTATCCTGTTTCTCTTTACATTTTGCCTCTGGGCTTTTTATCTTTATTTATTCTATATATTCTTCCTTCCTTCTTACTCCATGGTTGGCTGTGTGACTGTATGGATGGCCTCTGGCATCCTCCTCTCCTCCTTTTCTTGCTCCTCCCTTCTTTCTTTCCTAGATTTCTCCTATTTATTCTTTCTGCATGCCAGCCCCGCCTATCCTTTCTGCTGCCTAGCTCTTGGCAGTTCAGCTTTTTAATTAGACCAAGAAGGTGTTTTAGGCAGGCAGAGTAACACAGCTTCACAGAGTTAAGCAAATGCAACATAAAAGAACGCAACACATGTTTGCATCACTAAACAAATATTCAACAGCATAAACAAATGGGACACGTCTTAAACTAATATTTCACAATAGCCTTGGCTGTCCTGGAACTTGCTCTGTAGATCAGGCTGGCCTTGAATTTAGAGATTTGCCTGCCTCTGCCTCTCAAGTGCTAGTATTAAAGGCATGTGCCACCGCCACCCAGCTCACAAAAAAACTTTTAAAAACTACGTTTGTTTGTTCATCTATTTATTTACATATGTATGTATATATGCATTTATTTACATATGTGTGTATGTATACGTGCACATCTTGGTGCACATGTGAAAATCAGAGGACAGCTGTGGGCGTTGGTTCTCTCCATCCAACCATGAGGATTTCAGTAATTGAACTCAGGTTATTAGGCTTGGTAGAATCATCTTTACTCACTGTGCCATCTCACCAGGCCCTCACCTTTTCATTGGCATTTTGGAGACAGGATTTCATGTATCCCAGGCTAGTCTCAAACCTCCTCTGTAACAGAGGGTGCCATTATACTTTCAGTCCCCCTGTTCTTGCCCATCAAGTACTGGGATTACAGGCACTGGCCCATCATTGAGCTGCTCTAAGTCTACAGCAAAATCAATGCAAATCTGTAAGTCTAGAGCTCAATGTAGTATTAAAGCTGCAGAGGTGAGACTCAGGCAATATGAGACACTGACAAACCAGACTGTGTCTTGTGTACTCCATCCTTGGACCTTTTTTGAGGCAGGCTCTCATGTATCCTAAAGTGTTCTTGAATTTACGAGGCAGAAGATCCATCTTCTGGTGGATTGTGTTGCCTGCACCTCCTGAGGGCTAGGATTGCAGGTGTGCCCCACCATACTGAGTTATGCCCTGCTGGGCATTAAATCCAAGGCTTCCTGCATAAGCATTCCAACTAAGTCACATTCCTAGCCTGTCTGTTTGCTTTTTGAGACAGTTATGAAACCCAGACTTGCTCAAACTGGAAGATGACTATCTTCCAGCCAGAGCCTCCTGAATGCTGGGATCCTAGGTATGCATCACCATGCATGTTTTATGTACTTTTTTTTTTTTTTGGATTTTTCGAGACAGGGTTTCTCTGTGTAGCTTTGCACCTTTCCTGGAACTCACTTGGTAGTCTAGGCTAGCCTCGAACTCACAATGATCCACCTGGCTCTGCCTCCCGAGTGCTGGGATTAAAGGCGTGCGCCACCACCGCCCGGCGTTTTATGTACTTTTTATCAGAGTCTGTGGTGTGCAGCTCAAATTTTTTTTTGTGTGTGTAGCTCAAATTCTAATTGGTCTTAATAATAAAAACCCAGTCGGAGCAGGGCGGTGATGTCACACACCTTTAATCCCAGCACTCGGGAGGCAGAGGCAGGAGGATCTCTGTTGTTTGAGGCCAGCCTGTGCTACAGCATGAGTTCTAGGAAAGGCACAAAGCTAGACAGAAAAACCTTATCTCAAAAAACCAAAAGAAAAGAAAAGGAAGAAAGAAAAAGAAAAAAGAAATCCCAGAGTCAGATATTGGGGTAAATGCTGAAATATCAGAGACATAAAGGAGCAACCAAAGTCACCTCTTACCTCCATGAAATCTCAGACTGAAAAGGGGCTGAGCTCCTGTCTCTGTCCACTTTATATTCCTCTCTCTGCCCAGCCATATCACTTCCTGTCTCCTGTCTATACAGACCTCCAGACCTCTATGGTTAACTAATGGCTAGCTCCATCCTCTGATCTTCAGGCAAGCTTTATTTGTTAGAGCACAAACAAAATATCACCACACTCCTGTCTTGGCACACACTATCCAACCACAGGAGAAGTGTGGTTTGACCCACAGAACAGCTAGGTGATCTCTTGCTGCCTGATGGAGGAGCTCTCAGCAAGATATGGAGGAATAAGTCCACACAATCCATGCAGGATTAACCTACTTATTGGATGTGAGCACTCAATACCTCTGGAATTACTGTCAGAGACGGAACCCCAGAGATGAGCTTTACTAATTGGATGTTGTCCACTTTCATCTCTTGACCACACTCCACTTTACTGTGTAATAAACTCCATCTGTATTCTATATTATACTTGCCTGTCTCTTCTGAAAAAAAAAAAATTTTTTTTTTTCCGGAGCTGAGGACCGAACCCAGGGCCTTGCGCTTGCTAGGCAAGCTCTTCTGAAAAAATTTTAAAGATTTGTATGCGTAAGTGTTTTGATTGTGTTATGTAAGTGCACTATGTGCATGCCTGGAGTCCACATAGGCCAGAAGAAGGTGCCAGATCCCCTGGAACTGGACTTAAAGATGATTGTGAGTGCTGTGTGGTGCTGGGAACTAAACCCAGGTCCTCTGCAAGGGCAGCGAGTGCTCTTAACTGAGCCATCTCTCCAGCCCCTCTTCTGGATTCTTTAGATCAAAAGATCACAAAGACTAAGAGGAGTCCAGCACAAGGTCCTGGTAACACTTCAATTTATTGTTCTTTATTTTTGCCTTTTCAGACTGTGCTCAGGCCTCAGTGTCTCAAGTGCTGGGGTCATAAGTTGAGCCTGTATCTAGCTCCCTCTGGATTTTAGAAGAGGTGTGATGCAGCTAACTTCCTTGTTTGTGCCTAGACTTTGAATCTTCATTTCTCTAGGGATGAATTTAGGGAATCTATGGCATTTGGAAGAAACACTGTCAATCGAGCTTTGAGAGGGTAAATTTCAGAAAGGAAGTCAAGAGTTAAGTAGCTTCTATTATCACCCGGGGAGAGGCAAGGAAGTCATGGATGTGAAAGTTGAAAGTCATTACTACCCTTACACTCATTGTTTTAGCCAACAGGCATTTCCTGGGTATCCGTCTTGTGCTCCACTGTGGAGACAAAAGACTCAGGTTATCAGAAGCTCTCAAAGCTGGTCTTCATCTTCGGTGCTACATGAACAAAATAAGGAGGGTGGAGCTACCACCAAAAAAATTATACCGGTGTGGTGGTGCCCACCCTTCCTTAATCCCAGCACTGAGACAGGTGCATCTCTCTAGAGTTGGAAGTCCAGCCTGATCTACATAGGGAGTTCCAGGCCAGCCAGGGATATGTAGTGAGACCCTGTCTTGGAAGGAAGTAGGAAAATAAGAAAGAGGAAGAAAGATAGAGAGAGGAGAGAAGAAAGGAGGGGAAGGGGAGGGGAGGGGAGGGGAGGGGAGGGGAGGGAGGGGAGGGGAGGGAGGGGAGGGGAGGGGGAGGGGAGGGGGGAGGGGAGGGGAGGGGAGGGGAGGGGAGGGGGAGAAAAGCAAGCAAGCTTCTTCTCAAGGGACCAAAGGACTATTGGAGTATGACTTCGGAATGATAGGAAGCACAGGATCCCTGCAAGAGACATGGGGGCGGTATTTAAGGGCCAAGGACTGGAACTCTCTGGACCCCATCCCTTGCTCCAGTTAATTTTGCTTCTCACAGGCTGGGAGGTCTTCCCTATGGACCGAACCCTGCCCAAGCTAACGCCTGCCGCCCTGGAGACTACAACGCCCATAAGCCTTTGAGGGCGCTGGTGCATTGTGGGATGCTGCGCATCCGCCTCCTGAAACAGGCTGAGTTGTGGAAGTTCTCTGTCCTTCCCCGCGAGACACCAGAATCCGCCTCTTCCGCTTCATGCCCGGATATCGGCGGCCATGGCCATAAAAACTGGCGGCTAGAGGCTCCCAGACTCGCTCTCCCGGCCCTCATTTCCGCCGGAAGCGGTCTCTAGTCTCAAGTGCCCGTCCTTTCCTGCACGCGCGGGTTCCCGGTGCCCGGTTCTCGGTCCCGGTGGCCGAGCACTCCCACGATGGCGGCCGCCACCCTGTTACGAGTGACGCCCCGCTTCAGCGGTGAGGGGGCGGGCTGGGCGCAGGCAGCCTGCAGACCTGAGGGGCGTCGAGGCAGCGGGGTTCGGGTCCACTCCCTTGACTCCAAGCTCCTTTCCCCGCAGGTCTCTGCGCCAGCCCGACCCCGTTGCTGCAGGTCGGCTGCGGCCGCTGAAGGCCCGGGCATCGCCCTTCTTGTGTCGCGGTCTAGCCGTGGAGGCCAAGAAGACCTACGTGCGCGACAAGCCCCATGTGAACGTGGGGACCATCGGCCATGTGGACCACGGCAAGACCACCCTGACCGCGGCCATCACGAAAAGTGAGTGAGTTCGGTTGGGTTTGGTTGGGGGCGTCCGGCAATGCCCAGTCCGCTGCAAGGACCAGGTCGGGAAGTAGGGGGTCGGAAGTCCGCTGAAGTTTAGCCTGGCGCCAAGACACTGCAGGTGAGGGATGGTTTGGAAGGTGCAGGAGACAGGTTCCCCTGTGCAAGAAGAACTCTGTTAGGCACAGTCTGCAACAGTGAATGGCTTTCTATTTGTGTGGAACCGTTTGTGAGGAGACGCTGTCAGTGGGGAGGTTACAGCGTCTGTGACAAGGACAGACCCCTTGGACAATTCTTTTTGTCGGTACCCCGCCTCCCCCTGCAAAGTTATCTCCTTGAAGAATTGGAGGTTAGAGAGCTTTAACCATCCAGATTGTTCATGTATGAGGGATCCAGGCGTGTGCCCTGAGCCTCGTCTGCAGCTCTGAACCCGAGTTGAGAGGTGTGTTCTCTTCCTCCGGTAGTTCTAGCCGAGGGAGGTGGAGCTAAGTTCAAGAAGTACGAGGAGATAGACAATGCCCCGGAGGAGCGAGCTCGGGGTATCACCATCAATGCAGCCCATGTGGAGTACAGCACTGCTGCCCGCCACTATGCCCACACAGACTGCCCCGGTCATGCAGATTATGTTAAGGTGAGGGTTGCTGGGGACAGTCAGAAACCTGCTTCAGGTCAGTGGAGGTTTGAGGGGAGGAGGTTATAAGATAGTGGTGGTGTCTGGCTACGAGAACAAGGATTTGTGGCCATGGCTGTGGGCGGCAGAGATGGGGATTTTCACAGCTACCTGTAATTGATGATGCTGAGTTGGAGAGGGCCTGGAACTAAGCTGACTTTCTCCCTCTTCCACCCAGAATATGATTACAGGCACTGCCCCTCTGGATGGCTGCATCCTGGTGGTGGCAGCTAATGACGGCCCCATGCCCAGACCCGAGAGCACTTACTACTGGCTAAACAGGTACTGGGGTCTGAGTGGTATGGAAGTTAAGTTGGGTCACTGAGGACACCATCTCAGCCTCTTTCTCACTTGCAGATTGGAGTGGAGCATGTTGTGGTGTACGTGAACAAGGCAGATGCTGTCCAGGACTCGGAGATGGTGGAGCTAGTAGAGCTGGAGATCCGGGAGCTTCTCACCGAATTTGGATATAAAGGAGAGGAGGCCCCGGTCATCGTCGGCTCTGCTCTCTGTGCCCTTGAGGTGAAAGCAGGGGCAGCTGCTGTTAGAGGATGGGGTAGAGCCTTCTTTCCTCTGTACCTAGGGACTTGCATTCTGTGAGAGGAGCAGAATTTCCGAGTCCTATCATCTCTCTCCAACAGCAACGGGACCCTGAGCTAGGTGTGAAGTCCGTGCAGAAGCTCCTGGATGCTGTGGACACTTACATCCCAGTGCCCACCCGGGACCTGGAGAAGCCCTTTCTGCTTCCTGTAGAGTCAGTTTATTCTATTCCTGGTGAGGCCTGTGCTCACTTACACCCTGCCCCTGTAGGGAGCACCTGACATGGGGTCCCTGGTGACCTGTCCTGTTTCTTTGCAGGCCGGGGCACAGTGGTGACAGGTACACTCGAGCGTGGCATTTTGAAGAAGGGCGATGAGTGTGAGTTGCTGGGACATAACAAGAACATTCGCACCGTGGTGACAGGTATAAGAAGGAAAACTTCAGAGCCTGGGGCAGTCTCAGAATGATCCTTCCCATGTAGGTCTTTCTTGTACCTTCCTTCGCCTCAGACCACCTTTCCTCCCATCTTCTTCCTAGGCATCGAGATGTTCCACAAGAGCCTGGATAGAGCTGAGGCGGGGATAACCTGGGCGCTCTGGTCCGAGGCCTAAAGCGGGAGGATTTGAGGCGTGGCTTGGTCATGGTCAAGCCAGGCTCCATACAGCCCCACCAGAAGGTGGAGGCCCAGGTGAGGGCTCCAGGTGACGGTTTGGCAGGGTTGGGCCAAGTTGTCCCTTGCGTAGACGCAGGACTTGCAGCCTTTCTACCCTTGCTCTTCCTCTCTAGGTTTACATCCTCAGCAAGGAGGAGGGTGGCCGCCACAAACCCTTTGTGTCTCATTTCATGCCTGTCATGTTCTCCCTGACCTGGGACATGGCCTGCCGCGTCATCTTGCCTCCAGGGAAGGTATGATGGGCTTGAGGATATAAAAGGAGTGGAACCTGGGAGGTGGTACACACCTTTAACCCAGCACTCAGGAAGGCAGAAGCGGAAACATGCCATAGAACAGGGTTTTTTGTTTTTTTCCTGTTGTGTTTTCTGAAACATGGAGGGCTCAGAAAAAGCCTGTTGATTAAAACTGCACTAATACCAAATTCCTGATCATGGTCCCTTGTACTTTTTCACGCTGTTTGCATGTGTCTAGCAACTGGGAGGGAAGGATGAAGCTGTTCCCCGCTAAGACTCTTCAGTTGGTTGCATTTTCCCGTGACTTGATCCCTTGGCTGCCAGCAGTTCCACAGTGAGGGTACCCTGGTGACTGCCTTTCCCTTCTCCCTCTATTAGGAACTTGCCATGCCTGGAGAGGACTTGAAGCTCAACCTCGTCTTGCGGCAGCCCATGATCTTAGAGAAAAGCCAGCGTTTCACTTTGAGGATGGTAACAAGACCATTGGCACTGGCATCGTCACGGACTTGCCAGCCATGACTGAAGAGGACAAGAACATCAAGTGGAGCTGAGTCTGGACTTCTGCTCAGGTTGTTGAGCTTAGAGCTGCCTTGGCCAGCGTCCCTCCTGTGGACACAAGCTGCACCCAAGCAGACAGAGGACAACTATGAACACTTCTGCTCAGGAGTGGCCTGCCGGGAGAGGTAGGCAAATAAACTGTTCTGTGAATACCGACCTGTGTCGTGTGCCTTCTGTGTAAGTCGAGAACGTGGAGGAACACTGCATTATTGGAGTTTTTATCTAGCATCAAGTCCATGTCTGGCATACATGCCAGACATGCTCAGACTCAAAGCCACCATGAGTGCTGGACAGCTTGAGAAAAACCCAATCCAGTGAGCTTTGTATGACTTCCAGCAAAATACAGCTGTGTGTTATCTTCCTAGATTGGGAAAAGTTCGGTTGTCACTTGGAGCCGCCATAGGCTCAACTCAGGTGTTAATCGTTTCTTTCCCCTACTGTGTCTACTAGGTTAAGCCTGGGTTACCCGTTATATCTTATCTCTAGATTCTAGCACTCAGTACAGAAATACAAGCATACCTTAGTGAACTGCTTGTATTGTACTTGACAGGTCATCACTGTTTCCATGAGCAAAGATAAGGTTAACTGGAGTTTTTAGGGCCAAAGAGTTCATCTCAGTGATAGCCTTTTCCTAGCTTGTATGATCCTCCCCTTGATTCAATTCCTGGCACCTATGTACACAAAACGTTAAGGCTTTGAAACAGCTGGCAACTGAATTAGGTTCTTGGTCCTGGGTTCTAACCTCAGTACTAGAAAAACACCAACAAAAGAGGGAAACAGCTGGAAAAAAACAGCACGTGCCTGTAACTGGGAGGCAGAGGCAAGAGTACAGGCCAGCATGGTCTACCTGAGGGCCTGTCTCAAGAGCCCAGAAACACCCAAAACAAGATACCGGGGTACTCAGGAGTCATGGTTCTTAGGTCCAGTCTTACAGCTGTTTTGAGAAACCAAAAAAACTTAAGTCTTTGAGTACCAAAGAAGCTTCCTATAGCTCAGCCTAAGGAGCAGACAAGAAGGACATGGAAAACCACAAAGTACCACCATCCAGAAGTTCCTGATGTCACAAAGCTAAACTGCCTTGAGTTTTGAGCTACCTACCCAAAGATGATAAAATTTGAAATCTTCCCATTTAGTGTTCAAGGACAGCTGCACCCTCCGGTTCTGTGCACGTTAAACTGTCATTGATTTCCAGCTTCCCTTTGCTTTCCTGTACCGTCAGCCCAGAATGTCAACCTTCCCTCTTTCCCCATCCCTTTCACTCACCAAAACACAGCCATGCCCAGATTCTGGGGCTTTTCCTACCCTCCCCACAGCAAGCATCTCTACCACTAAGCCCTCCCCATCTTCAGTCCTGGAAGAATTGCCTGTTGAAAGAAGCCAAGCTTAGGTCACAGAATTCTAAAACCCCTCTTTAACATCTTTGGTGCCTGCCTCCAAGTGGTGGCACACACCTTTAATCCCAGCACTTGGGAAGCAGAGGCAGATGAATCCGAGTTTGAGGCCAGTCTGGTCTAGAGCAAGAATTCTAGAACTGCCTACACAGAGACCCAGACCAAAGAAACAACACCTTTGGTGGGGCTGGAGATGGCTCAATGGTTAAGAGCACTTGTTGCTTTTGCAGAGGACCTGGGTTTTGTCACTAGCATCCACATGGCGCGCGCGCACACGCCCGCGCACACACACACACACAGGCAAAACCAACCATGTAAGTTTTACGTGATGGGGATGAAAAAAAAAAAAAAGACAAAAATTTAAACCTGATTTTTGTTTGTTTTTTGAGCCAGAGTTTCCCTGTGTTGCTTTGGAGCCTATCCTGGAGCTCTCTGTAGACCAGAACTCACAGAGATCACCTGGCTCTGTCTCCCGAGTGCTAGGATTAAAGGCTTGAGCCACCACTGCTTGGCCCAGATTTATTTTTAAAAAGCCAAACTACAGACGGGTTAAGTTAGTTTAAAATTTTATTTTTTTTATTTATTTTTTTAAAATTTTTTATGTAATAAAAAGTAAAAGTCCTTGAGCATCTGTCTGTCGTCTCTCACACAGGATACTCAAGTTAATGGGGAAGAACAGGGGGCCCAAGTCTGAGGTTATAAATAATAGAAAATAAAAGATCTTCCGTCTCCAGCGGGGATAGATGAGAGGATGGAGGACAAGACTGGGTGGGACCCGGCAGGGCAGAGCAGGAACCTCCCCCACCCCCGCTGGACCCAGCCCTGCCCACTTCAAGACCCCTCCCATTCAAAGGTGCTTGGCAGGAATTTCCCAGCTCCCCAAGGGAAAGGGTTGGGGCGGGCTAAGACTGGTCCGAGCTGCTGGGGGAAGAGACATAGATCACTCTTCCCTCCCACTCATGGAGGTCTCAGGTCGCGGCCAGGACAATCTTCAGTTCCCCGGGGGGTGGAAGGGAGCTGCTGGGAGGGATGAGATTGAACTGGTTGGAGGGAGAGAGAGAGAGCAGGAGCATTAGAACCCGAGCAGCTGTCCCTCTGTCAATGCGTCCAGGGGTGTGGGGGTGTGGGAGGAGCGGCCTCCTCCAGGAGTCTCAGGGGCTGTCAGAAGCACAGGTCAATCGCTGTTTCCCAGTAGGCCAGAGAGCCCTTACTCAGTTGCCCAGCTCAGCCCCCCACGCCCCAGTCTGGCCCTGTCTGCTGCGCTGACCTTACCTCGGCTAAGTCAGGAGACAGTCGGGGTCACTGAGAGCTGGGAGGCAGTGGGGAGGGGGGCTGCTGGATCACAACTGAGCGAGGACGGAGGGAAGCAAAGGACAGAGCCAGGAGCAAGCCCCTGGCGGCGGCGACTGTGGCTTCTGCCCACCCTACATACTTCACAGACAGGTGTGGGTCGGCGGGCGCCCTCTGGGACAGCCCTGCCTCCAAGACCCCTCAAATCCCCACCCAGAACCCGTGCATCCTGCCCCACCTGCAGCCCCTCAGCTCTTCCATGCCAAATTCCCCCAGCTAACGAGAACTCACGAATCCTGTCATCGCTCCTCCTGGAAATCCAGGCGCCTGGCCAGGCTGCTCACCTTGGGGGTGTCCGATGTAGGGGTAGGGTGAGGGTGTGGAAGCTGAGAGTGCAGGCACCCCACTCGGGCACCGCGCCTTGGGGGGGCCCCCCATGGCCCTGGGGGGGTGCAGCAGCATCACCTGGGGCGGGTGGGGTGCCCCGGGTGTGGGGGCGGGGCTGCTGTGACTCCAGTTTGGACATGGGCCTGTGGAGAGAATTAGCTTCAGTGCCCAGTGCGACGGGACACTTTGAGATCCCTTATCAAAGCAGCACTGCGAAGAGGTAAAGCACTGAAATGGGACTACCCTCACAGCACGTGCTCTGGCATCCCTGGGTTCCTACCTGGGTAACATGGCCATGTTGGTGAAGCCGTGGGCAGCTGCTGGTGGGGATGGATGGCATACACAGCAGCTGGCTGGGAAAGCTGCTCTGAGGGGACTGGCAGAAAGTCCCGGTGGTAGAGAAGGCGGCGTGCCTGTTAGGGCCCTGGATGGTACAGATTCTGCTGTGCTGTCCACTGCCCAGGTGTGGGCCTGCCCCGCCTGGTGCTGCCGGGGTGAAGGAAGTATGAGTGCCACCTATTCTGCTAGGCAGGAAAACCACCTGCTCACCTGTTTCTCTGCTGAAGAATGACCCAGCTCTATCTAGCCGCCTTCTAGCCACCCATTCCTGGCCAACCACTCGGCCCTCCCAACCCCCTCCCCACATTACAGCACCTGAACAGGACTGGGGGCCGCATGCTGGGACTGCGGCTGGCTCCCAGTAGGCGTGGTGGCCGCTGCGGCTGGTGGCCATGGAGCTGCGTGGCGTGGTGTGGGTACGACTGGTGAACAGTGGCTGCAGGAGGAAGGAATGAGACCAAGTGCTCAACACCCCAGATGGATAGAGGCACGCAGCCAGTGAAGGAGCGGCACCAGAACTCACCATAGAGGGCTTGGGGGTAGGCTGCTCTGCAGAGGGTACTGAGGAGTAGAGGATGACACAATGGCCTGGGGTGGCTTCCCGATGTCAACATTCGTGGGTTACTTTGAAGCATAGGGCAAACACCGGCTGGTGGAAGAAACCAAGTGGTAAGCAGAGCAGCCTAGTATGTCCTGTCAGCTTCCATGCGCTGCCTGAGCCCTCAATAGTCATAAGATACTTAAAGATCCTACACACTTAATTCAGAGGGAACACCCGAAAGCAAGGGTCAATGCCTTGTTACAATCTGGGCACTGCCAACCCCACAGCTGGCCACCACACTCAGATAACACTGCTCCCCTCACTCGGGGTGGATCCCTCAGAACCCTCAGAGGTGGACTCTGTACCTGTGAAGGGTATTGTGCCATGGGCTGCATCATGGCAGGCTGGCCTGGGAACTGCTGTGGTGTAGGGATGTAGGAGGAATAAGGTGTGGCAGCCACCAGGGTGGGCCAGCAGCAGCAGCGGCAGCCTGCATCATCGGAGGGCTGAGGCTGGCTGGTGTTGGTCTGAGCGCTGGGGGGGAAGCGAGCCTGTGGGTGGAGGGTAAACAGTGCAAGTGCACAGCTCAAGCCTCATGTGCCAGGAGGCACGAGGCAGCCCAACCGTCCTTCCCAACAACCCTGCTCACCTTTTGCACCCCGGTACTTGCCCTGCTGCCCAGGCACCGAATTGGATACAGGATATGGATACATCTGAGGTGCCTAAGGAGAAGAACCGGGGCTCAACGGGTCGCTCATCAACACTGGCAGCAAGGCTGAGCTGGACTCCCAGCACTCTCCTTGGCTCCCCGAGTCCCTCTCCTACCTGCACAGCTGGTCCCATGTGGATCTGAGGTATATATGAGATGTACTGGGGACTGTAGAGCCCGCTCTGCCTGCGGTCAGCACCGGTATGGAAGGTGTTGAGTGAGTACGGGGCCCTGGGGAAGTGGGAGTACTGGTAGATTTGTTCTGTAAGAGACAAGAGAAGACGTTATTTCTCTAATGCCATCCCTGCCTTTTTAAATTAACAGCGAACATCCATGGAATGAGTGTACCAAATACAGCTCTATTTTTTCTTATAGCTTTATAGCAAACCACAAGATGGCATTCTCAAACTTAGAGAGCAAGCAGGCAGAGAGCCCTAAACGGCTGCCTAAAAAATCCAGACGCCCCATGAGTACACCAGTTAAAGCCAAGTCAGTTGATTGGTGATGCTAATAGTCCTAACCCTCACACAGATACCTGACATGCCCAAAGTAAGAACAAAAGTAACCTGTCAGAATCGATCAGCAGCCCTCTTCACTCAAGCCTGGAGATGCCACTGTTTTTCCAAAGCCAGGCTAACAGCTACTGCCCAGACTCCAGCAGTACCCCTCCTCACACAGGGACAGTGTGCTGTCCTGACACTGGAGCACTCTCCTACACCACTCTACTCTCCCCTCCAGGAACCCCAAGTCTACATGCAACAGTCAGCTCACCACAGACAGCAGAGGCTTTGTTGGATTGAACTCCTTGCATTGGGGTTCAAAGTAGACTTCTTTACTTGTCTGTAAGAGAAAATAAAGCCAGCTCTTGAGCCATGCTCACCAGCTTGGTAAAACCAGATACTCGCCACCACCACCACTTACTCAGTCACAGGGCCCTCCTCCTTGTCATCTCCCTTGATGAGGCCCACTGGGGACTGCCAGTTTGGCTGGGGCAAGATGGCGGGAGCTGCTCTGCCCTCAGTGGCCCCTACTGCTGCCAGGAGGGTTTATCTTCCTTATCCAATATGGATTCTGTCTTGGAGGAGACTGGGGATCCCATGGATCTGAAGTCAATAGCCATCCACCTCCTTCTCCTTTCCTTTGGCCTCTTCTTTTAAGATCCGGAAGGAAATGGATCCAGGCTGGTCTCAGGGAGCTACTAGGTTGAAGCTGGGAGGAGAAATAATCAATGGATCATACTGTCCACTCCAGACCCCACTCTTTACCTCCTACACTCACTCTTGCTGATCTCATCTTTTCCCACCCACTTGGCCTTTGCTCCAACACATCCCACATCCTGCTTAAATCCTAGCTCCTTTACAAGCCTCACTCACCTTAAACTGGCCCCAAACTTCCTCAGTTCTTCCAACTGAAATCGTTTTGTTCATTCTGAAGCCCAGGGACTATGAGAAAACAGTGAAATGAGAAAATACACTTTTTTTCTGAAAGATTACAGAGGAATAGTTAGTGGTCCAGGACAAGAAACTGAAGAATGAGCTCTTGACAATCTTAAAAGAAAAATGAAACCCAAAGGCAGATGGGCACTGCTTTTGAATCCCCACAAACTTCCAAAGGGAAATACTCCACGTAAATGGGACCACATAGAGTAAAACACCCTCACCTTCCCAGCTATCCGGGCCAGCTCTTGGGCCTCCAAAGTCCTACCGGGCTCCTTGGTCGGGAGTTCTTTTACTGAGAAAAGAGAGACACCTTAAGATCCTGCCATCCAGTTATACCCCACAGCTCTGAAGCGTCGTCGACCTAGTTCTTACCATCTGTGGGCCAGGAAATTTTGGGAGACGCTGGGAAATAGAGCCTGCTCCAGGATCCACAACTGATGATGTCACAGGGATGGAGCAGAGACACTACTGCTGAGCCAATGGGAGGCTCGGACAGGAAGCCGAGACTGGGGCGGGGCAGCAGACTTGGAGACCGTGGAGGTACATCCGCCCACTGGAAGAAAAGAGAGAGCTATAACAACCGTTAGTGCTGCCAGGAAGTCATGCACAGAGGGGAAACCCAAAGAAAGCTTCCAAGGATTTCACACTCAGGTCCTAATGTCCTGCGCAAGACCAGGGAGGTAAGTAACACAGCAGGAAAATGGTGTCCTCGGTTATCACCAAAGACTGGAAATGCTGCAGCTTCTCCTGCTCTAAATGTTGCTAACAACACCGAAGTCTCAACAAAACATCTGACAACCAGCTACAACCCACGGACTGACAGGTTAGAACGAGGGAAACCAAGGTCTTTCCCAAAAACTTGCCTCCCAGCATTTCAACAACTCATTTACCACCACCCCCAACCCCACGTACAAACCTCTAACCATGCCTGTAGCCATCCCCACTGAAATTCTCTACCTGCAGGTGTTGGAGGAACGGAAGCTTCTCCAGAAGGCCTATTGTTGGCGAAGATAAAGTCTTGGCACCTCTCAGAGCCGCTGTGCCTTGGGGGACATTTCGGGAAGGCCTGTTTTGTTTTTGTTTGAATGTGAAGGAAAAAAAAAAAAAAACAGCTGTTTATTACATGAACACTGACATGATCCTGCCAACCACTTAAAATCCTATTGCTCACCCTTCCCATCTTCCCGTTTCTTCCACCACATAACCTACCTCCATTATACCACGTGCCTCAGACCCAGGCCGGGGCTGCTGTTATCAAGGTGGTGAGGCCAC
Organism: Peromyscus leucopus; assembly: GCF_004664715.2. Classification (NCBI taxonomy): domain Eukaryota; kingdom Metazoa; phylum Chordata; class Mammalia; order Rodentia; family Cricetidae; genus Peromyscus; species Peromyscus leucopus. Next base: position 78,245,486 of record NC_051063.1, on the reverse strand, counting down.
GAGGTGGCAAAGAGCTAAGGCCAGCCTCCTCCTCGAGAAGCGCTGCATCGGACTCCTCCCCGGGACCTTCCCGAACTCGCTGAGGCAGAGGGATATACTTCCCCTCCCTGGAGAAAGACTCAAGTAAGGAAGGAGCCCCAAATCCACCCACTGTAACAACATGGAGCCTTTCTAAATCAATCCCACACCTGACCCCAGTTTCCACTATCACACTTCATCTGTCATAGTACAATGTGTATCTATGAATTTAGGACATCATTTCTCAACTCAGACCCAATCCAAGTGGCCAAGAGCATCACAATTTTACCACTCTTCACCTATCACAAAGGCCAAGGAGACCCTTTTATGAGATTCTGTGCATGTGAAATCTCATTTATTTTTATTTATTTTGTTTTTCAAGACAGGGTGTCAATGTGTAGCTTTGGAGCCTGTCCTGGAAACTCGCTCTGTAGACCAGTTGGCCTTGAACTCAGAGATCTGCCTGCCTCTGCCTCCCAAGTACTGGATTAAAGCGTGTGCCATCACCTACCAGCCCGGGAAATTTCTTTTTTCTTTTTTTTTTTTTGTGACAGAAACAGTACACACAAATACATTAACGAAGGAAAACTACAAACCAAAACAACACAAAAAAAATTGTTTTGTTTTTGAAATAGGTTTCTCTGGTAGCCCTGGCTGTGCTGAAAGTTGTTCTGTACACAGGCTGGCCTCGAATTCAGAGATCTGACTGCCTCTGCCTTGCAAGTGCTGGATTAAAGGCATGCACCTGATGCTTCCTGCCCAAAAAACTTTTAAAACTCCCCAAGTCTCTTACTGCAAATTACCAACTTTCTAGCTTCATTCTAGACCTCAAAACTGAGAACTACTAGGTATTAACTAACCCACACACAGTAAGGTGGTGAAGTTAACAACAACGTACAGAAGCTCTTCCTGGCCACCCCACTAGTTACCTGGACACCAAGCTGGGCTCTCCCGCCAGAACCCTGCCGCTGAACTGCACTGTGCTTTCTCTTCCTCTGTTCGCCCATCATCATTTTCCATGGCAATCCGCAGCGGTACTGGGACTCGACTCAATCTCTCGAGCCAACTGGCTGCACGGAGCTCCCGCTGCCGAAACTCTTCTGAGTTGTCCTTTTCCAAGGGAACCCTGAAAGTACACCCCCAGTGCACGACCACAATGAACGGACAACACTGCTGCAACCCCATGACCAGTTCAATCCACGGCAGTCAATCTATTTCTTTAGTTTTTTTCTTTTGTAGTGCTGAGAGCTGAACCCAGGGCCTTGCACGTGTCAAACAAGCTCTACTAGTGAACTTAACCCGCAATTTAGTCAGCATATACTCAAAAGACAGCTACCAAGTCCTAGGCAAAGCACTGGTATTTGGGAGACTCAGATTAGGTTAGGCTGCTGGCCAGCAAGCAATCCCCCCACCCGCAAGGTTTACCACCACCCTCCCTTTTTATAGGGCTGCTGGGACAGAACTCAGGACCTTATGCTTATATAGCACGTACTTGACAACTGAGTTACATTCCCAGATTAACAAAGTTACTTCTACCCACAAGGAAAGCAATTCAGCAGCAAACCATGAGGAAGGACTACTAATAAGCCCAGAAAAAACACACACCATACAAAAAAAACTGTTTCATGCAGAGGTCTGTCTTACTAAATAGCAAGTCCTGTACCCTACCCACCCAACACCACCACCCTCAAACTTCCAAAACACTACGTGTAAGAAGACAGACTGCTGTCATAGGTGTCTTCACTCCATAGTTCTCCTCATTAAATTTGAACATCTCATTGGATCCCATCCATTGGACTAAGGAGAGAACAGGAAGAATGTTTAAAACCCAAAAAAGAGAAACTGACATGCCATTCCTTTCCACCAAATTAAAAACTCTGGTACAAGGCCGGGTGGAGGCGGCGGCGGCGCACACCTTTAATCCAGCACTCGGAGGCAGAGCCAAGTGAATTCCAGAAAGGCGCAAGCTACACAGAGAACCCTGTCTCAAAAAAAATAAAAAACAACAACAAAAAAAAAAAACCCCTCTGCACAAACAGAATGAACCAACATGTACACATTAACAAATTTGTTGTTGTTGTTTTTTGAGACAGGGTTTCCCTGTGCAGCTTTGCGCCTTTCCTGGAACTCACACGGTAACCCAGGATAGCCTTGAACTCACAGAGATCCGCCTATCTCTGCCTCCCAAGTGCTGGGGTTAAGGCATGGCCACCACCACACATATTAACAAGATTTTTTAAAGATTATGTGTGTTTTGCCTGTGTATACGGAGTCAGATCCCTTGGAACTGGAGTTACAAGACAATTGTTAGCTGCTATGTGGTGCTGGAATTGAACTCAGACCTCTGGAAGAGCAGCCCATGCTTTTACCCACTGAGCCATCTCTCCAGCCAACAAGATCTGTTTTGAGAAAGGTCTCATGTGCCCAAATGCAAGGAGCTAAAGACTGCCTCGAGCCCTTGGTCCTCCTGCTTCCATGCTCTAACCTCTGGAATCAGAAGTGCTACCATGGCTCTCTATAAGTTTTTTCTGTTTGTTTTAAAGAAACTTAAAAAGAGTTGACATTTTGTAGGTCTGTTCCTGTGGCACCAGCAGGCATATGGAAGCCTGAGGACAATCTGTAGGAATCTGTTCCTTTTACCACTTGGCTTGGTAGCAAGCACCTTTATCTGCTAAGCCACCTTGCCAGCCTCGTTTATACCACTTTAATTGAAGGAGTTGTTTTTGTGAGAAATATGGACCTACACAGCAGTCACCTTATGCACCATTTTACTTCCTTTGTTTAAGAAGGACAGGCTTTTGTTATATAAGTCCAGTTGGCCTGGAACTCACATTCTTCCTAAACTTCCCAAGCTGGATTATGGTATGAGTTATCATGCCTAGTTTATACCCCCCCCCCAGCCCGTACAAGGATTCTCTGTGTAGTTTGGTTCCTGTCCTAGAACTAGCTCTGTAGATCAGGTGGCCTGGAACCCAGAGATCCACTGCCTCTGCCTCCTAGTGCTGGATTAAGGGTGTTCCCCCTCCCCTGCCTATACTTTTTACAACAATAAAAAATTAATGCCATGAAGAAATGTTAACAGTAGTCAATGTTGACCCTTTTTCCACCTTCCTTTCCAAGAACAACAGCTGGTTCCAAGAACAGACTTCAAAACAAGTGAACCCAGCCGGGCGGTGGTGGCGCACGCCTTTAATCCCAGCACTCGGAGGCAGAGGCAGGCGGATCTCTGTGAGTTCGAGGCCAGCCTGGCTACCAAGTGAATCCCAGGAAAGGCGCAAAGGTACGCAGAGAAACCCTGTCTCGAGAAAAAAAAAAAAATATGAACCCGGCCTACACACACCAGAAAAGAATGAACTTCTTCACCTACACCAGAGCCACATTCACCACATTCAGCCTGTCCTGGTCTTTGTAAAGGAGCCCATTCACCACATTCAGCCTGTCCTGGTCTTTGGAAGGAGCCCGTACCATATCGGATTCCAGATCGTAGTCATCGCTGTTGCTGTCGCCGCCCTCCCAACGCTGCAGCACCTTCTCCTTGTGCTCTCCATTCACCTTAGAGTTCATGGCAATGGCCGAGTCAGTGAACTTGTCTGTGTGGCAGAGGTGAAGAGCAAGAGTCAGCTGATACATCTCTCTTCTCATCTTCACTCCCTGACACCGTGTAGTTTCAGTTAACAAAGCAAATTTTTAAAAAACAGCAGATTTAGATTTTATGTTTGTACTTGGCAACCAGTAGGAATATTAAATGACAAATCTAGATGGGGTGGCAAACGCCAATAATCCCAGCACTCAGGAGGCAGAGACAATGTGATGTCTGTGAGTTCAAGGAGGCCAGCCAGGGCTACACACACAGAAAGACCCTACCACACAAAACAAATAAGAATTGAAAAGCAGTTGGGCGTGGTGGCGCACGCCTTTAATCCCAGCACTCGGGTGCAGAGCCAGGTGGATCTCTGTGAGTTCCAGGCCAGCCTGGTCTACAGAGTGAGATCCAGGACAGGCACCAAACTACATGGAGAAACCCAAAAGCTATAAACTAAACAGGGAATCAGAATAAGTATAACACCAGTCATAATTCACTGACCTCTATTAAACATCAAGATACATTTTCAAGATGGAACACTCAATCATCTCTACCAAAAAAAGGTGCTAGAAGATAATCAAGTCAGCATGGTCACCCTATCTACTCAATGAGCTTGACACACAGTCTAGCACATACCTTTAGTAGATAATTGAAGTCAACATTTCGAGTGGACAAGCAGAACATCACTTGGTTTAAACACCATGGTGTCCACAATTGTCTTCCCGCCGAGGCCACCTGCTGGCTCAGATGCTTTCCGGTGTACTGCGTCTACTGCCAGTTCAAACTACAAAAGCCGGTTCCAACATTCCAGGGTCAGTATCAAGGAGGGGGGGAAAGACTGTTTCTTTCTTATCCTTTCTAATCTTTCAACACCAAATTCTCATGTTGCCCCGCCTTATTTGACTATCCAGAGACCTTAGCAAAACCCTCACACCTGTCTGGTGTCACCCAACACACAGCCTCAGTTTCTTTCTCCTCCTCGGCTTCAGAAATAAGCTAATTGAAGTACACTGACCTTGAGCTCAGAGTCTGAAAATGCCCTCATATGTGGTGCCATTCTTCACCTTGACGTCACAAGTGGAACCCTGGCAGGGTGGAAGATTAAGTCACTGCTGGGAACAGAAACAGCACATTCCTCAAACACCCAAGTGAACGCTCTCTTACCAACCACAGCCGTCAGAAATGCAGCATCCTGGAATTGTTTATAGACACCTTCAAATACCTGTCACACAAGGGGAAGATAGGGGCAGCAGTAAAGACTCGTTTCTTACCAGACTGCCCCATATATTTTAATTCTTAGTGTCTCTATAGGAGGGAAAAAAAAGACACTCACAGGTGACTGTGGGGGTCCCTTTCCGGTGCTCTGTCCCCTGTAAGAGAAGAAATAAACTAGTTTTACAGTGAACCTTAGAATAATGGACCATGTCAACTTGCTGATTTAGGTTACCAACCGATTAACTTGCAAAATTTTCAAGTTCTCACATTAAAGAGGAAAGTAGGCATTAACGGCCAAAGCATTTTCTCCAATGCCATATTAAAAAAAAAAAAAAAGCCAACAAAAATTTAATAAACACTGGCTGTCAAACGCTCTGAACAGCCAATGCAATACAACCTTCTGACTGTCTCCAAGAGGCCAGCACTTCATGCTTCCAGTACACTGTTACAATATTAAAAAACCAAAAGCCTAATTCAGTTTCGAAGGTGAAAGCTCGGGCATCCCGATGCAGCACTACTTAGCTCAGTCACTTACCTCCCAAAGGAAAAAAGCATTTTCAGCAGCCTTAGATTACAAATCCCGGGGTATACGTTCCATACCCCACCTTTCGCTCTCATTCAGCCTGCTACCCACTCTGAGGGGATCCCCAATCGCCAGGTAACAGTGCTCCTCGACGGCTGATGTAACCGGCGGTTGAGGAGGGTGAGGAGGGGCCGTTGGCGGGGCTGGGGACCGCGCAGCCGCAAAAGCATCCACCGGGATGCCTCGCCCGGTCTGCGCCTGCGCACTGAAGCCACAGCCCTCTACCAGCCCCCTCCCGACCAGAAGCCACTGCGCCTGCGTCTAGCGCCACTCTATCGCATTGACACCTCGAGAAAACCGAGGGCACCCACTCCTCAACCACCGATACAGACACCCCTAATAAACGCTCCATGCAAGCCCTCCCTCCCCCGCCTCTGCTTTACGTGTTACCGGGGCAAGCCAATGCCCGGGTCATAAGACAGCATCCGCGCGCACGTACGAGGAGGGCGGCGGGCGCGCGCGCGCAGGAGCTTCCCAGCCTGCAGTCTTCCCAGTAGCGCTGCTTCCGCGCCCCCGCCCACCCCGTCCCTTCTTACTGGCTACACCGGGCAGAGGAGGGAGCCGTCCGCTCCAAGTCCCTCCCTCCCCATTGGTCCAACTGTGGGCCGCGCGCCCCCCCTCCATTGGCTACAGCCGGGGACCCCTTCATGCACTTACTCCCATTGGCTGAAACCGGGGACCGCGAGATCCTCGTGGTAATGGAGCTGGGGACCATCACCTCCTCAACCCCCCCCCCCAATCCCTTTTTCCGACGGAGCTGGCGGGATGCGCCCCGCCTCCCCTCGGGGCCAGCAGACCCCAAGCGGCGACCAGGCCCAGCGAGCCGAGCGCCGCCCCTCGGCTCCTGGAGACCGCCGGAGAGGTTTCCCCTCCGACCTGTTGGCACGAGGGGCCACCCCCACCTTCATGGGGTTCCTGGGCCCCAGGTCCCCCTCAACGGCGCCGGGCTCGGGCTCGCCGCCGCCGCCGCCTCCTCGGGCTCTCCCCGCCAGGAAGTCCGTCCTCACCTGACGCTGCCGATAGCCACGGCCCCTGGCCGCTCCTGATGCTGCGGTGCGCTGGCGCCGCCAAGATGCTCTCGGCTCCGCGGCGAAGCCCGCTCCCGGCAGCAGCTGCAGGCCCCAGGCAGGAGGAGACGGCCGCGGGAGGCCCGGGGGAGCCGTGGTGGCGGGCAGCGGCCCGGGAGGCCGCGTTGGGAGGGCTGCTCCGCCGGAGGCCGCCGGGCCACGGCCTGTTGCGTGGGGGGCGGCGGCTGGGGCTGCGAGGTCTGTTGTGCGGCTGAGGCTTCAGCATGATGCAGCGTCCGGAAGAGAATGAGAGGGAAGGGAAAGAGGGCCCGGGGCTGGGCCCCCGTCGGAGAGCGCGGGAGGGAAGCGAGAGAGATCGCGAAGCCGGGGACCCCGCCGTTGGCGGGCGGGCGGCGGGGGGGGGAGCCCCGCGGTGTCAGGGGTGGATCGAGAAGACGGCGGCGCGAGGAAGCGGGCGCCGCGAGGCGGAAGGGGAGGGGGGGAATCTCGCGGCCGGTGGAAAGCGAGAGGGCGCGAGCCGGCCTGGAGCGCGTGCGCGCCGCCGGGGGAGGAGAGAGGGAGGAGCGCGGGCGGGGGAGGGGCGCGGGCGGGCGCGGGGTTGGGGGGGGAGGAGCGCCGCCGGGAGGTTAGTTCCGGCAAGGAGAGGGAGGCTCGAGTGTGCGGATCCGGCCGGTCTAGCCTTCGCCGCGCGAGAAGGAGGCCGCGCAGGCGCTTAGGGCACCTCTGGGTCTCCAGGTCCCGAGCCACCTTAAAGGCTGGCGGCCGCGTTGCTTCCCAACGAGCGTGGGCGGGGCCAGAGCCGCGAAGGGGGAAGCGCCGGCCGGCCGGCCCGCCCTCCCACGCCGCCGGGTAACGTCAGAAAGTCTCCGCGGTGGTGTGAGGTGTCACGTCGTAGCGTGAGGTTTCTTCCGCCACTTAGGGCCCGGTGGGGCGGAGTCTCGAGTGCCAAAAAATCCTAGGCCGGGGGTGGGGGGGGGAAATCTAGTACAGGTTACTTTAGGCAGGTGGGGGGCGGGGGTAAGTATTAATGAGCATTAAAATGATTCGTTTGAGCGTATTTGCGTTCTAATAAACGTGCCCAGTTCTAAAATAAATGTCAGTAATTGTCTTTCCGGGATAGGAACCCCTGAAGAGCTGCGATACCAGGCCGTCTGGAGGCCGGGCTGCATAGCAAGACACTGTCAGAAAACCGTGGTACCGGGCTTTGCCTATGAAAGACGCCTTCATTCAAAATTAGGGCAGCCGTGGTGGCTCACAGCTTAATCCCAGCACTAGGAGGGCAAGGTAGGAGGATCAGAAGTTTGGAGCCAGCCTGGATTATATAGTAAATTCCAGGTCAGCTGGGAGACCCTGTTTCAAAAGCAAGAAAAGTTGAACGCCGTTCCATGCTCTGGCACAAGAATAATTGAACCACTCAAATCTCAAGCTAATAGGAGATTTACATAATTTGACCAGAGGTAATTTGGTAAAGCATAGAGAAGTGGAAAGAGTGGAGCAGATGAGAACTCGTTAAAAAAGTAAAACGGCCGGGCGGTGGTGATGCACGCCTTTAATCCCAGCACTCGGGAGGCAGAGCCAGGCGGATCTCTGAGTTCGAGGCAGCCTGGTCTACAGAGCGAGATCCAGGACAACACGGAGAAACCTGTTTTGAAAATAAAATAAAATAAGTAAATAAAAATAAATAAAAGCCCAGCCGGGCAGTGGTGGTTGCACGCTTTTAATTCCAGCACTCAGTAGGCAAAAGCAGGTGGATTTCTATGAGTTTGAAGCCAGCCTGGTCTACAGTTTGAGGTCAGGACAGCTAGGGCTACATAGATCTTATCTCAGATTTAAAAAATAAAAAAACTGGGGCTGGAGAGATGGCTCAGTGCTTACTGCTCGTCCAGAGGCCTTCAGTTCTTCTACACTGGGAAGCTCACAACTAAGCCTGTACTGCCTGCAGCTCCAACTTCAGGGTATTCCACATCATCTTCTGGCACACAAATGCATGTGTTGCACATTTATTCAGACACATATACATACAAACACATAATTTTTTTTTAAAATATGAACTTAGGCGTATACATAACACTGGTACCTTCTAGTACTAGGGGAAAGAGAATAAGCCAGTTGACTGTGTTAACAGTTAAGTCTTGGGGGCTGGAGAGATGTCTTAGTGGTTAAAAATGTGTATTCTTCCAAAAGGACATGGGTTCAATTCCCAGCACCCAGGTCATGCAGCTCATAACTGCCAGTAACACAAGCTCCAGGGGATTCAACACCTCTGGCTTCCGTTGGTACCCACAAACGTGGCATCCATTCACACAGGCACACATACACATGATTAAAAAGTAAAGTATTTAAGAAGAGAAAAGAAACATCATTGATACAGGAAAGCAGTATTTAGTCTGAAGAATATTCATTCCTAGGGCAGTCATTGTGCCACAATATCCCTAGTACCCAGGGTACTTGTGCAGGATGCCAGGTTGAGGCCAGCTACATAATGAATACTGCCTCACAAAGAATAAAGAAACAGGATGTTCACTTCATTTGCCACCTGCCTGCTGTTCCGCTTGAGCATTTGAGTTTGTAACCTGCTGCTTTTAAACTGAGACTGGGCATGGGAGCAGCCACCACATTCCCCAGTCAGCTACGACCTAGTAAGAGACAGAGACTGGACTGATCATCTCACACATCTGCTCTGCACTGCTGCCCCGCCTTGGGCCATATCCAGGCCTCAGGAAGGAAATGTCCTGCAGGCCATGCGAGAAGAGGTTATGGAATCTCCAATTGGGATTACTGGTCGGACATAGTTCACTCAAAGGCAGTAAATGGCTGGTGGTTGCTTTTTTGGTCCTTGTTAGTTTCACCCTGTAGCCTTAACTGGTCTTGAACTCTCCAATTTATTTTATGAGTATTTCTCTGCATGTATATATGTGTACTGCATACCTGCGTGGTGCCTTCAGAAGCCAGAGGGTGTCAGATCCCTGGGACTGTGGTTACAGGTGTGTTGGGAGCTACGATGTGGGTGCTGGGAACAAACCTGTTTCCTGTGAAAGCATCAAGCACTCTCAATAGCCCAGCTACCTCTCTCTCTCTAGCCCTCAATCCCTCCTTCTTTTTTTTCTTTTCTTTTTGGACAGAGATCTGCCTGCCGTTGTCTCCTGAGTGATAGGGTATGTGCTTTTATCCAGCACTCGGGAGGCAGGTCTTTTGGAAGTCCTAGGCCAATCAGGGATACAATATAGTGAGACCTTTTCTCCAAAACAAATACAAAATAAACTGAACTAAAATAACTAGAAATTTCCCAACTTGGAGGAGGGGAGATTTTGTATTTCAAATAACACGTCTGCAGCCTACAGTGGGTGCCTTCTGGATTGGGTGAGCCCTAAGATCTGTTGCTGCCCTTCATTGGGTAGAGCAGAACTCTGCAGCCTTACACTGGTCCTAAACATCTTTGCATCAAACTGGCACCGAAGAGCTGCTCAGCCCTCCTGGGAAAATGAGCAGCACCCCAGTTCGCCCTTTGCCATCAGTTGGTGGATATAAGCTCCCTTCCTGAATTCCTCCTCCACCTCCTTCCCAAAAGAAGGTTCCGGCTCTCGTTTCTCTCCCCGGTAGACACCCAGGCTCAGTCTCCATAGTGCAACCCTTGGGAGCAGCGCATGACTTCTAATTTAACTTGTGCTGTTTGTCTCCCTCCCTTCCATTCTTGTTTATCTGTGGAAGGATCTCACTGTGTGACCCAGGCCAGCCTTGATTCTCCTGCCTCAGCCTCCCAAGTGCTGGGTTTGCACTCATGTGCCACAGTTCAGGGTTCTGGTGGTTGACACCTGAACAAATCCCTCCCATCTACTCCCACTCTATTCACTGAGATTCTGCAGACTCCTGGGAGTTACAGCAGCTTTTTCTGGCACAGTCCATTATATACTGGAACCAGGTTCTCAGCCTCTTTGCTCATCTCCACTCTTGACGTAAACACAGCCTCAAGGATTGAGCTCAGTTCATCCACAGATTCCTACACAGTCCTGAAATAGGAATTGACAACGGAACAGAAAGGGATCAGATGCAAGAGTTTAACCGTGGTGGCTTGCACCTTTCATCCCAGCGCTCGGGAGGCAGAGGCAGGATCTCTGTGAGTTTGAGGCCGGCCTCAACTACAAAGTGAGTTCCAGGTTAGCCAGGGCTGTTACATAGAGAAACCCTGTCTAAAAAAAAAAAAAGTAAGCATGGGCCGGCGGTGGTGCTGCACGCCTTTAATCCCTAGTGCTGGGAGGTGAGGCAGGTGGATCTGAGTTCAAGGCCAGCCTGGTCTGCAGAGTGAGTTCCAGGGTACTCAAGGCTCCTCAGAGAAACCCTGTCTTGAAAAGCACAAAAAAAAAAAAAAAAAAAAAAAGTTTGATGCATGCCTTAAATCCAGACACTTAGAAGGCCAAGGCAGATGTACCTCTGGTCTAATCGGCAAGATCTAGGCCAGTCATGGTTACAGTATGCAGCCTGCTCTCAAAAGAGGAAAAAAAATTTTTAACTACATTTTGCTTATTGTGTATAGAAGATGGGCACAGCATGGCATTTCAGTGGAGGTCACAGGACAGTTTACAGAAGTTGGGTCTTTCATTCCACCTCATGGACCCAGGGGCTAGAATTTAGCTCAGTCTTGGTGGCAAGAACCTTTACCTCCTGTGCCCCCACACTTCCACATGAGTGAACTCTGTGTTACAGCTCCCTCCCAAGTCCTGACAAGCCCCTGGAAACAGGGTAGAACTCTCCCACCACCTCACTGAACGCCTTCTGCAACACCACCAGGTAAAGCTTAACGTCCAGCGTCGGCCCCTCCCCTCTCACTTTGCTCAGCGGTGATTTGGTTTTTTTAAATCTCCCCATCTTAATCCAAAGGAGAGTGGATCCAGTACCCCCATCTCCAGAGAGCTCAGCCTGGTGTCAGGGGGGGACAGCATTTCCAAGCCTATATTAAGGGACTGGAACTGTCTCCTGTGGTACTCTTCCCTGCCCCTCCTTCCTGTGACGCAAATTGCTAAATTGGTCTTTTAATAAAAATCCCAAGCCGGGCGGTGGTGGCTGCACACCTTTAATCCCAGCCCTCTGGAGGCAGAGCCAGGCGGATCTCTGTGAGTTCGAGGTCAGCCTGGGCTACCAAGTGAGTTCCAGAGAAACCCTGTCTCGAAAAACAAAAACAAAAACAAAAACAAAACAAAACAAAAAAATCCCAGAGCAAGATATTGGAGTAAAATGCTGAAAGATCAGAGAGACAAAGAAACAAGCCACTGCCACGTCTCACCTCACCAACTCCACGAATCCTCAGACTGAAATCCTCTGAGTCCTTTATCTGAAAGGCTCCAGCTGAATAAGCCTTTAGTTCCCTTCTGCTCACCGCCTTATAAACCTTCCTCTGCCCAGCCATCACTTCTTTCCTAGTGCTGGGATTAATGGCGTGTGTGCTTCCCAAATACTGGGATGAAAAGTGTGAGATCTCAAGTGCCAGGATTAAAGGCGTGTGACTCCCAAGTGCTGGGATTAAAGGTGTGTGCCGCCACTGCCTGGCATCTATGTTTAATCTAGTGGCTTCTTCTGTCCTCTGATCTTCAGGCAAATTTTATTAGGGTACACAATCTATCACCACACCTTACTGCCCTTCAGACTTGGGGGTTGGAAAACACAAATCGGTGATAGGCAAGGTTTCCTTCAGAAGGAACTTGCCTGATTTCCGTGTCCGCAGACCCCAAACCCAGCATTTTCAGTGTTCCAGAAGACGGTGGGACCTTGTCTTTCTCAGATTGCCCTGCTTCCTTCAGGCCCGCGTCACCGTCTCCCACACCTGTCATTCTTCTCTCACTCCGGGATCCTCATCCACCTTCTTCCTTCTCTCGATTGTATGTAAAAGATGGAGAAACTGGGTGGCTCAGCGGATAAAGACAGCTGCCGCCAAGCCCGACTGCCGGAGTCTAATCCCTGGAACCCTCGCGGTGAAAGGAGAGAGAGCCAACTCCAACAAGTTTCCTCTGACATGCGAGTGAGCACCATGGCATTTGTGCCAGCTCAGACACGTGTGCACACACAAACCATGTAGTGATTTAGACGTAGAAAACTCAGCTGGAGAGACGGCTCTGCTCTTCCAGGAGATCTGGATTCAGCTCCCAATACCTACATGACAGTTCATTACCATTTGAGACTCCAGTTCCAGGGGATCTGATGCCCCTTTCTGGCCTGTGAGGGCACCGGGTGTGCACATGGTATAGACATGAATGTAGACAAAAACCATATATATAAAGTAAACAAGTAAAAATAAAACTATTTTCTTTTTTCGAGACAGGGCCTCACTACTTAGCTCTGGCTGTCCTGGAGCTCACTCTGTAGACCAGGCTGGCCTTGAACTCACAGGAGATCTGCCTGCCTCTTCCTCCCCAGTGCTGGGATCAAAGGTGTGCGCCACCATGCCTGGCCTAATTTCCTTAAAAAAAAAAAAGTAGAAGCCTGCAGCAGCGGGGCTCATTACAATGTCCGGGATGGCAGTCCCCTGGTTCCCTGTCACCCCAGCACTTTGTGTCCACTGCCAATCTCCTCAGCATGGAGATCAGGAAGTGGGAGTAGGTTCTTGGAGTCTCCGGAGCAGGCAGCTCCCTGATCTTGAAAGCCCGGGCTTACTTCCAAGAGAAAGGTCTTCCCACGCCGGCCACACAGCATTTCTCAAACATCGGACTTTTTTGTTTGGTTTTATGTATTGTTAATTTTTTATTGCTCTTTTCTGCTTTCAGAATCAGGGTCACACTATTAGTTCCAGAGTGGACCGGAACTCAGCTCTGCTGTCTTAGCCTCCTGAGGACTGGAATCACAGGCATGTGCCAACACATTTGTCTTCCAGACCCCAGTACCGCTTTATTTTTTTTTTTAAGTGCTTGGGATCAAACTCAGGGCACCTCCTGGGCAGAATCCTACTACTGTGCTGTTTTCCTAGCTCTTTGTTATTTGAGGGAGGAGTTTGCTATATAACCCAGGGTGACCTTGAACTTTCCAACCCCCACCTTCTCCTAAGTACTGGGGTCGTAGGGGAGCACTACCACGCACAACTAAGTCTCTAGCTAATTGTTTTTATGTGCGTGTGTTCATGTGTATGCACGTAGAGGTCAGAGGACAACTTGGGGTTCCTGAGGATCCATCCCTGTGATTTTTTTCCTAAGACAGGGTCTCTCACTGGATTGGAACTCCTGTAGCCCAGGCTGGCCTCAAATTCCCTGTGTAGCCAAGGATAACCTTTAGCTCCTCGTCGTCGTCGTCGTCGTCGTGCCTCCATCCCAAGTGCTGGCTCACAGGCATGTGCCACCACCACGCCTGGCCTTTCAGTGCCACGCTGTACTATGTCCACACAGTGATTAGTGGCCAGGTCAGAGTGCTTGGCATAGTCATCACCTCAGATGTCCATCATTTGTTTTTGCGGAGAATATTCAAGTCTTTTCTACTGGCTATTTAACAAGACTCAGTTGTTGCCAGCCAAAGTTGTGCTGCTGTGTACTGAAAGATAATGTTCCTCCTGTGCAGCCGTGCCCACTGTACCCACTAGCTATCACCTCTGCCACTCCTTCCTCTTCCCAGGCTCTGCTAACTCTGCCCTGAGCTCCGATTTGAAGCTTCTCCACAGAGAGATCATGAGGTCTTTCTGTGACCAACTTACAGTTGTCTTTATTTTATTTTCTCTAATTTCTTTCTCACTTTCTGGCAGATACGTTTTTCCAAGTGTGTGTGTGCATGTGCATGTGTGTGTGTGTGTGTGTGTGTGTGTGTGTGTGCCCTCTCCTGAGTGTGCACATGCACAAGTGTAAGTACACAGCATGCATGTGGAGATCAAAGAAAGTTGCTTGTCAGCCTTCACCTTCCACCTCGCTTGAGACAGGGTGTGCTGTTTGCCACCATGCACACAGGACACTGACCTATGAACTTCCAGAGGATTCTTCTGTCTCTATCTCCCATGTTGCTGGAGAAGCACTGGGGTTACAGATCACAGTGCCATATCCAGCTTTCACATGGGTTCCAAGGGTTCGAACTCAGGGCATAGCAAGCACATTTACTACTGAGCCATCTCTCCATCCCCGTCTCCATCCCCTTCTGTTTTTCAGAACTTGTTCTTTTTTTGTTTTTTTTTGGGTTTTTTTGTTTGTTTTTTGTTTTTGTTTTGTTTTGTTTTGTTTTTTCAAGACAGGGTTTCTCTTGTGTAGCTTTGCACCTTTCCTGGAACTCACTTGGTAGCCCAGGCTGGCCTCAAACTCACAGAGATCCGCCTGGCTCTGCCTCCCGAGTGCTGGGATTAAAGGCGTGCGCCACCACCGCCCGGCAAACTTGTTCTTTTTTTAAGCAGTGATGTAATGTTAAAATGCATTCATTTGTTCATCAGTGTTAACTAATATGGAATAGACTGACTGTAGGAAGCAGAGGGAGCGCTGAGGGAATGTGTGCAGTTGATATTGATGTAGGCATGGCTAAATCAATGACCCCAGAGCCTCAGACCAATGAGAAAATGGCAAAGCCTTCCTCTGGTCTGTATGCAGATATTGATAGTGTAGGCATAAAATGTCCACCATAACTTTCTTCCCCAACAGATATGTACAGCCTGAAGACTGCTCCCCTACAGAACCTGGCCTCTGCTCGACTGTGTATAATATACAAACTAAGCACCCTGGGTGTTGCAGTTTCTCGATCAGAGAGCCCAGACCACCCGAACGCAGCTTTCTGTACGTGTCCATTTCTTCACTTACTCATCACCCCCAGCCAGGTCAAGTCTCTGAGGCTATACAAGCTAGGAATACATCAATTGTATTAACTAATTGAGACAATTGACCTTGTCCATCATTGCCAAGTGATCCCACCTAAGAAGATGCAGTTATCCTTCATGAAAATGTTTTTATTCTTTCCCTAAAGGAGGAGTCTCAGTCCCAAAGGTCAGTCCTAGCCCTGAATATCCAGCTACCTAAATGTTGTGGAATAATCTTTTTGGACATTGTGAAGATGCATCTCTACCAAGGCACCTTCTTTTGGTTTAATAAAGAGCTGAATGTCCAATAGGTAGGCAGAAAAGGATAGGAGAGACCTCTGGGCAGAGTTAGGAACTCTGGGAAGGAATCAGAGAGGTGGGGATTAGCCAGCCAGACATGGAGGAATTGGGACACACGGTACTCAACAAAGGTAACAAGCCATGTGGCAGAATGTAGATTAATATAAACGAGTTAATTTAAGTTTTAAGAACTAGTTGGGAACAAGCCTAAGCTAAGGCCAAGCTTTTATACTTAGTAAGAAGTCTCCATGTTATTATTTGGGAGCTGGCGGGGCAGAGAAAGTCTGAGTACACTTAAACTCAACATTGTAAAGCTAACTTTCAACAACTAACAAAAGCAAAGGTGAGAGAAACTGATTTGAATAGACAAATGAACATGAATATGTTAGGTAATCGTGTCAAGCTTTATATATATATGGCTGTCCTGGAACGATATTTTGTATTTAATTTGTGTCTTAGTCACTGTTCTATTGCTGTGAAGAGACACCATGACCAAGGCCGCTCTTATGAAAGAAAGCATTGAACTGGGGGCTTGCTCACAGCTTCAGAGGTTCAGTCTTTACCATTCATGGCAGGGGACCTGGCGGCAAGCCTGGTGCTAGAACAGTAGCTGAGAGTCGCACCCTGATCCTCATGCAGAGAAAACAAGGCTCAGTTTGGCACAGTCTTCTGAAACCTCAAAGCCTACCCCAGTGACACACCTCCTCCAGCAAGGCCACACCTGCTCCATGTAACCCTCTCAAACAGTTCCATTCCCTGGCGACCAAGCATTCAAACGTAAGCCCCTTTGGGGACTATTCTTGTTGACATCACCACACTTGGTTTATATATGTGTATAGGTGTATGAGCCACAGGGTAAGTGTGGAGGTCAGAGGACAACTAGTGGGCATCCTCTCCTTCTACCACACAGTTCCCAGGGATGGAACTCAGCTTGTCAGGCGTGGCAGCAGGCACCTTTAACTGTGACCAGTTTTGCCAGGCCTACAGTTTTGTTTTTGAGACAGACTCACTGTGTAGTCTAGGGTAGACTTGAACTCATGGCCTTTTGTCTCAATCTTCTGAGTGCTAGGATTACAGGCATATACCTCTGTGCCTGGCAGACACCATTCTTAACCCCATCTGTGGAATATTTCTTTACGCTGTGTGAATATATGTCACTGTGATTGGTTTAATAAAGAAGCTGACTGGCCAGTAGCTGGACCGGATAAGGTTAGAGGGAGAGCCAAACAGAGAATGCTGGAAAGAAGAAGGACAGAGTCAAGAGTCTCCAGCAGAGGCAGAGAGAGGCAGGATGGGAATGCCGTACTGAGAAAAGGTACCAAGCCACATGGCAAAGCATCAATGAGAAATATGGGTTAATTTAAATTTAAGAGTTAATAACAAGTCAGAGCTATTGGGCGATCATTTATGAGTAATATTAGGCCTCTGTATGGTTACTTGGGGGCGGCTGGTGGGACAGAAACTTCCACCTACACCCATCACATAAGCAGCCACCAAATTGCATCCTAGTCGAAGGTCAGTGATTTCAGCCAGTAAAGTAATTCTTTTGTCTTCAGTTTGTTCAATCCCAAATGTCTTGTCTCCCGATACAATGGAACCATTGTGTGTCACCTGGAGGGAGAATTCCTCCCATGGGGGCTGAGACCTCTAAATGAGCAGAGCTCAAAGTTGACAAAATGAGAAATAAACAAGCAGGTCATGTATCATTGAGAGTAGAATGGGACCCAGTTCCACCCTTGGTCCTGATTTGTGAGTTCTGGATGGAGAGAACAGCATCTCAGAATGGTCTCTGATTAAAGTATACCTTCTATCCTGTAAAATGGAACCTCATTTGTTATAGTTTGAATCTGAAATTTACTCCCAGACTTGTGTGTTAGAATATTCGGTCCTTCCCTGGTGGTGATTTTTCCCCCCTGTTTTTGTCTTTTTGAGACATGGTCTTGCTATGTAGCCTTGGCTGGCCTGGACCCTCCCCATGTAGACCATGCTAGGCTTGAATTCAGGTCTGCCTGCCTCTGCTTTCTGAATGCTGAGATTAAAGGCATGCACCATGCCCCTTTTGACCATTTAAACTTTTTGAATTTATCTTCTTCATTGTGTGTGTGTGTGTGTGTGTGTGTGTGTGTGTGTGTGAGCCCCATGGAGCCAGTCCCAAATTGTGCAAAGGTTCTGGGGATCAAACTCCCATCACCATCAGGCATGTGCAGTAAGTGTCTTTACATACTGAGTCATCTGACTGGCCCTGGTGGTACTGTTACGGGAGGTTGTGAAACAAAGAAATAAAGGTGGAACCTAGCTGAAGGAAGTGGGTCAGTGGAGAGGCAGGCCTTGAAGTTTTATTTATGGATTTAGTTATTTTGAGATGGTCTTACTGTGTAGCTCTGGCTGGCCTGGAGCTCACAGACCAGGCTGGCCTCAAACTCAGAGATCTGCCACCTCTACCTCTGGGGTGCTGCAATTTAAAAAAGCATGCCTGACCACACCCAGCGTCCTTGAAGTTTTCTAACTCGGCCCTACTTCCTGCCCGGAGGCGGCATCATGATGACAGACTTGACATAATCACCTGCGTATGCTCCTGCCACCGTGGAGCTGCCGGCGGGCATGCCTTCCGGGTTACGAAGGACCGTATCCTTCCAAGCCGTGAGACAAACCCTTTCTCCTTTAGGTTGCTTTATCTGTTATTTGGTCACAGGGACAGGAAAAGTGACTAATACAGAAAACTGGTACATAGAAGTATTTATTTGTGATAAACATGACGATGTGGTTCATGGGGCTTTGAAACTGGTTTGTGGGAGGAATGTGGAAGAATTGGAGCTATGGGATAGAAAGACTCTAGGCTATTGTAAGAGAGCTTACATAGGCCATTTTGGTAGAAGTGTCAAAGACCTGACTGCTGTAGCAGGCTTTTTCTTGGGCCACTAACCAGCTCCCAAATCATGACATGGAGACTTCTTATTAGTTATGAATGCTCAGCCTTAGCTTAGGCTTATTTCTTAGTAGGTCTTATAACTTGTTTCTCTTCATCTATGTTTTGCCTTAGGGCTTTTTACCTTTCTTTCCTTCTGTATATCTTATCTTCACTGCTTCTTGTGTCTGGCTGGTGGCTACTGCTTTCTCCTGTCTCTCCTCGTCTCTCCTTTTTCTCTTGAGCCAAGATTTCTCATCCTACTCATTTTCTCTGCCTACCAGCCCCACCTATATATCCCTTTCCTGCCTAGCTATTGGCCGGTCAGCTTTTTATTAAACCAATCAGGTGCCTTAGGCAGGCAAGGTGAAACAAATGCAACACATTTTTACATAATTAAACAAATGCAGCATGAACAAATGTAACACACCTTTACATACTTAAAATAATATTCCACGGACTGGAAAGATGGCTCAGAGGTCAAGAGCAGTGGCTGCTCTTCTAGAGGTCCTAAGTTCAATTCCCAGCAACTACATGGTGGCTCACAACCATCTGTAATGAGATCTTGTGCCCTCTTCTGGCATACGGGCATACATGCAGACAGAACACTGTATACATAATAAATAAATAAATCTTAAAAAAATTCACAATTGACTGCTGATGGAAATGTAGACAGTAAAGACAGTTCTTACTAGATTTCAGATGAGAAATCTGAAGTTTACTGGGAAGTGAGCGTAGAGGCTATTTTCATTTGAATATGTGAGTTACAGGAAGTTGTGTGCTGCCTGATCAGGTACTGGGAACCAAACACAAGTTCTCTATAAGAGCATCAAGTGCTCTTAATCACTGAGTTGTCTCTCCAGCCCCACCCCTTTTATTTACTTTTTTTTTCTATCATCATCATCATCATCATCATCATTTTTGTTTTTCGAGACAGGGTTTCTCTTTGTAGTCTTGGCTGTCCTGGAACTCACACTGTAGACCAGGATGGCCTCGAACTCAGAGATTGCCTGTCTCTGCCTCCTGAGTGCTGTGATTGAAGGTGTGCATCACTACCACTTGGTTTATTATTATTAAGACCTGCCTCTGCCTCCTGAGCACAGGGATTAAAGGTGGGTGCCACCACAACCAGCTGCTTCTCTTTTTCCACCACCCCCCCACCCTGTAACTGGGTTTCTCTGTGTAGCCCTGACTGTCCTGGAACTTTCTCTATATAGCAGGCTGGCCTCGAACACAGAGATTCACTTGCCTCTGACTCTCAAGTGCTGGTATTAAAGGCATTTGCCACTACACCTGGCATTGCTTTCTTCTTAAAAATAAATTTTGTGTTCTATTTTATGTGTATAGGTGTTTTGTCTGCATGTACGTCTGTGTATCACACGTGTGCATGCCTGAGGAGGCCAGAAGAGGGCATTAAATCCCCTGGAGCTGGTGTTACAGATGGCTGTGAGCCACCATGTGGGGCTTGGGAATCAAAGCTGGTCCTTTGAGGGCTGGAGAGATGGCTCAGTGGTTAAGAGCACTGACTGCTCTTCCGGAGGTCCTGAGTTCAATTCCCAGCACCCACATAGCAGCTAACAACTGTCTGTAACTCCAAGATCTGACACCCTCACATAGACATACATACAGGCAAAACACTAATGTATATAAAAGAATAATAAATAAATTTTTAAAAAAAGCTGGTCCTTTGAATGAGCAGCCAGTGCTCTTAAATGCAGAGCCATCTCTCCAGACCCTAGAGTCTCTCTTCTTCATCCAGTCCAGGACCCCCCTTCTATTAACCCAATATAGATACTCCCTCACAGACATGCCTTGGGGTTTGTGTACTTCTGTACATTTATTTATTTTTATTAATTTATTAATGTTTTTTTCAAGACAGAGTTTCTTTGCGCCTTTCCTGGAGCTCTCTCTGTAGACCAGGCTGGCCTCAAACTCACAAAGATCCGCCTGCCTCTGCCTCCTGAGTGCTGGGATTAAAGGTGTGCGCCACCACCGCCCGGCTCTTCTTCTTCTTTTTTTTTTTTTAATGTGCACTGGTGTTTTGACATGGGTGTGGGATCTCCTGGAACTGGAGTTACAGACAGTTGTGAGCTGCCATGTGGGTGCTGGGAATTGAACCTGAGTCCTCTGGAAGAGTAGTCAGTACTCCTAACCACTGAACCATCTCTCTAGCCCCGAATCTAAAGATTTTTTTTTTTTTTTTTTTTTTTTTGGTTTTTCGAGACAGGGTTTCTCTGTGTAGCTTTGCGCCTTTCCTGGAACTCTCTTTGGAGACCAGGCTGGCCTCGAACTCACAGAGATCCGCCTGCCTCTGCCTCCCAAGTGCTGGGATTAAAGGCGTGCGCCACCACCGCCCGGCCCAAATCTAAAGATTTTTATTGGATCATTTATTTGATATTGGATCTCCACAACACTTCTACCTTGCACTTTAATAATTTCCAATGTAAATTTAGACAGGAGTGCATCCACAGGAGTGCATAACTAAATGCATTGTGAAATGCAGAAGTCTGTTGAACATTAGCTGATGTTCAAAATGCTATTGGAATTGTAGTCTGAGCTTAGAAAACACAGCTACTATAAGTTTGTGGGAGTGAAGACTTTTAGTGTTTTGGGTTTTCTGACATTTTTTTCCACCATAATACTTTTATTATTTGGGAATTTCACATTTTGCACCTCATCATACTTCCCTGGCCTCCCATACCCACCTTCACCACCCCTGTGACCTCCCCCCTCCAAGAAAAAGAAGAAAGATATAAAAGAAGGAAAAATAAAACAAGTCCAGTTTCTGTTGTTCATATACTCATTGGAGCATGGTTAAATCCTAGTGGGCAGTCCCCTAAAGAACTGAGTCCTTCCCCACCAGTACCCCCATCAGAAGCCATCAATTGTAGAGAGCTATATTCCAGCATCCTTATCACAGTTTTGTGTTTGTTTTGTCTTGCTCTTTTTTTTTTTTTTTTTTTTTTTTTTTTTTTTTTTTTTTTTTTTTTTCCGAGACCCTGTTTCTCTGTGTAGCCCAGGCTGTCCTGGAACTCTGTAGACCAACCTGACAGGCCTCAAACTCTGATCTCTGCCTGCCTCTGTCTCCTGAGTGTTGGAAAGGCATGCACCATTACCTACCGGTAGATATGCACAAAAACCTTAGGTCAGATCACACTTAGGAAGTTAGCTTTGAAATGCAAAATTTATATACCTGAGATTTAGGCATGTCTTATGAGTTTAGGAGTAATAGGTCTTAATACTTAAATTAACTTTTTAAAAAGATTTATTTTATTTGTATGAGTGTTTTGCCTGCATGTATGTCTCTGTACCACGTGTATGCCTGGGTCCAGTAGAGGTTCGAAAAGGGCATCAGATGCCCTAGAACTGGAGTTACAGATGGTTGTGAGCTGCTGCCTTGTGGGTGCTCGGAACTGAACTCAGGTTCTCTGCAAGAGCACTCAGTGCTCTAATTCACTTGAGCCATCTCTCCAGCGCCTTAAACTAACCCTTAAAAACAAAGTAAAAAAAAAAAAAAAAAAAAAAAAAAAAAAAGACCAGACTGACTACATACCATGTGACAACTGTTGGCCAGGGAACATAAGTCATTTATGTGTTAACAGCGTGAATCTGCTTTAAATCCTTGGGCATGAATTGTGGGGCCTGGATGAAAGCGGCCGAGACAGGGGCTTGAGCGAGCCGGCGAAGCGGAGCACCCAGAGGAGCGGGTGCGCCGGCGGGAGCCCCGGTGCCAGGGAGCACCCGGAGGAGCGGGTGCGCCGGCGGGAGCCCCGGTGCCAGGGAGCACCCGGAGGAGCGGGTGCGCCGGCGGGAGCCCCGGTGCCAGGGAGCACCCGGAGGAGCGGGTGCGCCGGCGGGAGCCCCGGTGCCAGGGAGCACCCGGAGGAGCGGGTGCGCCGGCGGGAGCCCCGGTGCCAGGGAGCACCCGGAGGAGCGGGTGCGCCGGCGGGAGCCCCGGTGCCAGGGAGCACCCGGAGGAGCAGGCGCGCCGGCGGGAACCCCGGTGCCAGTGGTGCGGGGGAGGCACAGTGAGAGAGTCCCATCCAGAGAGCTGGTGCGGGCTGACCAGGCTGTGGAGGGAGGACGGCGGCGCGACAGGCGCTGGCGGAACGCAAGGCTGCGGGGAGCGGAGGGCGGGCGAAGGGCCCGGCGGTGCGCGACGCATGCGCGGAAGGGGGGTGCGGGCTGGGCTGAGCAAGTCTGAGATTGGGGAGTGTCAAGCGGGTTTCTGAGCTGGTTAGTACCGTGAAAACAGCATTTTGGAGAGGTTGAGGGGGTCCTCGGACCTCGCAGACAGGCGCCTGTACGGAGAAGGGTGCGCTCCAGGGAGTTAGTGCTCGGCGGGAAATACGGCCGCTGGGAGAGAGACGGCCAAAGCAAAGGGCAATGACAAAGGTTTTTTTAATGGAGCAGCAGAACTTGAAAAGCAGCGCAAGACTGGCAAGGGAGGGGCAATTTAATGAAAGGTTTTGGAAGAGGGTGGGAGAAGTAGGGAAATGCCACTTGCTGCTACTGTGTATCTGTTTCTTTTTGAGTCCTTAATCAAGGACTTGGACGTGACAGATACCCGTTTAAGACCACCGAGACTAGCCAGCTGCTGTCTCCCTGGACAAAGCATTTTGAGATTATGTCCAAGGCATATGAGAGAAGAGGCTTTAGGCACTTGAGACAGAATGGCACCCATGAGGTGCACAGACGAACAAGCGGAGAAGAGCAAGAGAGACGGGGTCCTCGAGCCCCAAGGCCAAAGATAATGTTGTGTGTCCTCTCACAGTGTGTGTGGTCTGGGCTGATCCTGAACCGAGCCATGTGACCCAGCGCTGAGATTTTCCCTGGTCCAGAGACTGGCAGGTGTCCCTGGAAAGTTGAAAGACTCACCAGACAGGATGAAGGCCCGTGTTGGGTATAAAGAGAGCGCTAAGAGGACGGGGAAGTCCCCAAAGGGAAATCGTTTTCAATGGTGTCCGATCTGAGTCACCTCACCGTTATATGAGGGGTGGGTGTGGAAGAGGACACCAAGACAATTAACTGCGGACTAAGGAATTTGTTGGAAGGGTCACTATAACTATGGACACATAGAGAGAGGGGGGTAAGAGCATGTAGAGGCTCTGAAGAGAGTTCAGACCCCACCACCAGAGGCAGACAGCATGATGGGGTCTCAAGCGTGTCAGAGCCTGCGTGGAGAAATGGAAGTCTTGTATAGCTCTCTGATGACGAGGGAGGTTTACAGAAGAGCGAGGCCAGGATCTCTGACTTCAGGTAGGCTGCAGGTAAGAAGGTGGAGAACATGACGTGGACTTCTTTACTGTAAACTCACTATCCAGGTAGAGACCATGGCAAGGTAGGAAGTCATAGCCCGTGTCTTGGGTGTTTGTGGGTTGTCTGCCAGAGAGGGAGAGCTGTGCAAAGCAGTAGCTAGATTCTCACACAGAACAGTAATCTGTCTACTTGTGGAATTCCATGAGAGACCTTTATGTCTTTGTTGTTGTTGTTTTGTTTGTCTTTTGTTTGTTTTGGGGTTTTGGTTTGGTTTTTGGAGACAGGGTTTCTCTGTGTAGTTTTGGTGCCTGTCCTGGATCTCACTCTGTAGCCCAGGCTGGCCTCAAACTCACAGAGATCCACCTGGCTATGCTTTCCAAGTGCTGGGATTAAAGGCGTGTGCCACCGCCGCCCGGCTAGGATTTAATTTTTTAAATTTCATTTGTTTTATTTTATGATTATGGGTGTTTTGCCTGCATGTACTGTGTACCATGTGCATGCAGTGCCTGAGGAGGCCAGAAGAGGGCATCAAATCCCCAGAAACTGGAGTTACAGATGGTGTGACCTGCCCTGTGGACGCTGGGACTTGAACCGGAAGAGCAGCCATGCTCTTTGCTGCTGAGCCATCTCCAGTCCCCAGCATGGTCACAGCTGCAAGGAAGGCTGAGTCCACCTTACGGGTTTGGCAAAAATCTGAATTTTCCGCAACTGCAGAAAAGGCTTGTGTAAATGGAGTCAACCCTGTTGGCGGAGGTGTGGATGAGCCAGCCCCGAAGCAGTAAGCGTGGGAGAGATGTCCCCACTATTCGTCTGTTATGTGGAGGTATAGGTAGGGGAAAGATGCCGCCCCCGCCCCTTACCAGCTGCAACACTCCTCACCTACTCCTCAGGCCCTACTCCTCACCCCCGCAGCCCAGCAGAACTGGTCTGGTGGTCGGAGGTGAGGGTGACTCCGCCCCGAAGTCGTGAGCAAGGGAGGGCTGTCCACATTACTCATCTGACATGTGGCATCCTGGAAGAGAGATGCCCTCTCCACCCATCAACGCCTGAGACAGGTGGAGGAGCTGGCCCTGGGGTCATAAGAGCGGGAGGGGTGTCTCTGCCCCTCACCAGCTGCAGCACTCGGGAGAGTGACCTCTGTACCTCACCCGGGCAACACAATAGAGCTGACCCTGATGTGTGGGAAGAGCCGCTCCTGAGGGCGTGAAAGCAGGAGGGCTGGCCCCGCCCCTCCCTCTTTGCTACCGGAGGTGAATTAGCCAGGGCAATGCTGGATCGCTCACCCTGGTGGTGAGGACAGGGGAGGACTGGTGGGCAGACCAACCCTGCAGCTGCCCAGGAACAGAACTAGGGTTATGACTTGTCCTGCCCCAGCATCCACCCCCTCTATGATCTGCTGGAACACAGGAAGGGACCTGACCGGCAGACCCAAAGCTGCAGGATCTGCACAACACAGGACAACAACAGGATATCCAAGAAGAGTCCCAGTGAGGGCCCAGCATCGATAGTGTAGCAGAAACCAGAGGTCTCGAACAAGACTAGTGATTATGTGCAATGAACACTTGCAAGTAAAGATGACGTACGGACAATGGGGTTTACGGTGTGACTCACTGTGGCACACTGCAGCTTCCATGAGGAGATTTTTTTTTTTTTTTTTTCCCCGAGACAGGGTTTCTCTGCGTAGCTTTGCGCCTTTCCTGGAGCTCACTTGGTAGCCCAGGCTGGCCTCGAACTCACAGAGATCTGCCTGGCTCTGCTCCCGAGTGCTGGGATTAAGGGTGTGTGCCACCATTGCCTAGCTTCTGTGGTTAACTAGTGGCTAACTCCACCCTCTGATCTCCAGGCAAGCTTTATTTGTCAGAACACAAACAAAATATCACACATTTCCCCCTTTTTGTCTAAACAAAAGTGAAGGTTTTAAGTAACATAGAAAAACTATATACAATAAGTACAACAACTATATACAAATATATACAGGCCATAATTACATTAACAGTGTCTAGTCCATTAGCATTTGACAAATTCAATGAGTACTCCATTATCTATCCTGTCTTGGTGAGTCCAAAGTGTTATACCTAATTCACTTTTTTTCCCTTTGGTTTTTTGAGACAGGGTTTCTCTGTGTAGCTTTGGAGCCTGTCCTGGAACTCACTTTGTAGTCCAGGCTGGCCTCGAACTCACAGAAATCCACTTGCCTCTGCCTCCTGAGTGCTGGGATTAAAGGCATGCACCACTACCTCCCGGCTTATCCTATTTCTGTATCCCCCCCCCCTTTTTTTCTTTTTAGAACAAGATCCCTGAATCTAATCTCCTTTGTTCAGCTTTTTTCCTGACCATTACCAACAACAACTTGTAACCAATCCCCCTAAATAATGAAAAATATCCATAACACACTGAACGACCACAAACTACCCACTCCACCTCTTGGGAATGTGGGTGCCATGTTCTTAAAATTACTTCTTGCTGTCTGGGGGCAACGGCATCTTTAGGGGACCCTGAAAAAAAAATAAGATAATTTTCAAGTCCTGGGAGAGCTAGCTGTATCATTGGTTGTCCAGTCTCTGTGTAATGGGAAAGTACAGGGCTTGTCTCAGGTCCTGGCTTGAGTAGTCTGTGAAGCTGGATCATCTCAGTTATCCACCTTGAAATTGTCCTGAGCAGTTTGTAGTTCAAAGCCAATCTTTAGATGGTGTTTGTCAGCTTAGTGGTGTTACCACAGTCCATGTGGAATCATCATTGTAGGATCCCATCATCTTTTTGGAGACTTCAGAGATGACATTAGGTCAGATTATTTCTTTTCTTGGTAATTTTTTTCTGGATAGTTCTCCAATCTTTGAATGCTTATTTGTCCAAAGGTCTTTAAATTCTTAAAAATGGTTGTTTTTATTTTCCTGGAAAGACAAAAACAAAATCCTCCCCAACCCTAACTTTGGAGAGTTTCCCTTTTGGCAAGTTATATCCAATCAAATGAAAAGCATTTGTTAGTTTTATTAGTTTAGATTGAGCAGTCACACTGTTTGATGAACTATTATCACCTCTTCTAATCAAGAGGTCTCTCTCTCTCTCTCTTTTTTTTTTGAGATAGGGTTCCTCTGTGTAGCTTTGCGCCTTTCCTGGATCTCACTCAGTAGACTAGGCTGGCCTCGAACTCACAGAGATCCGCCCAGCTCTGCTTCCCGAGTGCTGGGATTAAAGGCGTGTGCCACCACCGCCTGGCAAGAGGTCTCTCTTGTTCAAATATAATCTTTATCAATTTTTGATTATGGTTTTTCCTGAAATTTTTGTTTTATTTTCTAAAGCTGTTCTATTATCCAGAGCAGTATGGTTTTTTACAATAGGCATTAGATTCTTTAATTGCTCTGGGAAGGAGTTTTCTCCACAGTGAATGACTAAACCAAATTTGACCTGGGAGCCTGAGAAAAGCCCCTCAAGGCATTTCCTGACAGCAAAAGGTTACCTTGTCTGCCCCTTGTTGATCTGCATTCATTGGTTCAATGTCTGCCTTTGCCATACCTTCTGCATACTCCAGTAGGGAGGGGCCTTTTGTTTGGATTATTCCTAGAAAAAAACATTGTTCCTAGGAATGCTCTATTTACAATCACTTTTTAAGGTACCTTATTTGCCACAATTAAAACACCTGAAATTTTTCTTCAAGCCTTTGGAAATCACCTCTCCTATCTAAGCATCATCATGAGATTCAATATTGATTGTATCTCAGATCCATTCCTCTATGGGTGCTGATCTTGCTTTTAAAGGCCTAACTATCCTTTTGCATTGTGTATTAGCATTTTCAAAAGCCAACGATTCAATTATTATTTGTCTAGCTTCTGAATTTGGAATTATTCTATTTATTTACAACTAAAGTCAATCTTTGTATTAAAAAAAAAATCAGTGAAGGTTTCTTTTGGGCCCTGTATAACTTTAGTAAATGACTCAGTTCTCTTTATGACTTCCTTCAATTCTGTCTCGAGCATTCAAAGCTGCTGCATGGCATAGAGCCAGGGTGTTCATTATATAGAGACTGTCCTTGTAAGTCAGCATAATCACCCTCTCCAAGAACCTGGTCTTGGGAGATTTTAATACCTCTAGCCCTACTTTGTTAAATGGTCCTAGCCTCATCTTTCTACCAGGTCCTCCACTGTAACTGAGGACTAGGTTCCAATACTGTTGTAACCAAGTCTCTCCAGTCTTGTGGGACAATTCTGTTACTAATTGACCATAAATTTAACATCTGCTTTGCAAAGGTGAATGAATACCATATGAGATTATAGCTTCCTTGAATCTCCTTAAATCTAACATTTCCACAGGAATCTCGTCAGCTCTTACACATCCCTGGGGATACCTGTCATTTGGCAGTTGTTTCTGTAAGGTGACTGGATAAATTACAGTTGGTTGTTTGATAACCTTTGGCTGTTACTCTCTAATTTTATAATGTAATGATGAGGTTGGTTCTCCTTTAAATTCCTCTGTCTGGGTCTGAATATCTATATGATCTGTTTTAATAAATTTGTCTAAGGCTTATATCTTTTTTTTTTTTTTTGAGACAGGGTTTCTCTGTGTAGTTTTGCGCCTTTCCTGGAACTCACTTGGTAGCCCAGGCTGGCCTCGAACTCACAAAGATCCACCTGCCTCTGCCTCCCGAGTGCTGGGATTAAAGGCGTGCGCCACCACCGCCCGGCCTAAGGCTTATATCTTAGCACTCATATCTACCAACTTTTTTAGGGATGACCAAGAATTATCAAACTGATAATAAGAATTATCAAAATGATAATTAGCATTATGTCAGTCCTAGTTAGGTTGATTATCCTTCATTTAATTGTTCCATTTTTAAACCATTCATCATGAAATCATATAGAGACGTAATTCTCTCCATTGTAATAGTTTTTCCCATTTTTTAACATGGGAAAAAACTTTTTTTTAAACTAATTCCCCCCTTTAAGAATTCCTGGGGGTGCTGGGTGGCAGTGGCACATGCCTTTAATCCCAGCACTCGGAATCCACAGGTGGATGTCTGTGAGTTCAAGACCAGCCTGGTCTACAGAGTGAGATCCAGGACAGGCACCAAAACTACACAGAGAAACCCTGTCTGGAAAAAAAAAAAGAATTCCTTGGGGGGGCAACCGGGGGTGAGGGGATGGGAGGAGGAAAGAGAAGGGGATTTGTGGTTGGTATGTAAAATGAATAAAAAATTCTTCATTAAAAAAAAAAAAGGATTCCAAATTGTCTCACCAAATCTTCCGATGATGCTGTAGATAATGGCAAAGTGTGAGGTTGACTGCTGCTGCATAGAACAGTAGAAGCCCAATCGGATGTCAAGGCAGCTACCTAGTGTGGCAGCAGCCTGAGAAGCGGCCAAGGGAAAGCTCACAACCCACAGGAGAGAAGCCAAAGAGCCAGCATCTGCAAGGGGGATGTGTGAAAGCGGCTGACCCTAAGAGGCATTTGGAGCCCAAGTGCTTGTGGAGTTTGATGCAGAGAGGCTGCAACAGAAAAAATTCCAAACTTGCTCAGAGGCTTGGGGGAAAAAAAAGAAAGGAAAAGCCGGGCGGTGGTGGCGCACGCCTTTAATCCCAGCACTCGGGAGGCAGAGGCAGGCGGATCTTTGTGAGTTCGAGGCCAGCCTGGGCTACCAAGTGAGTTCCAGGAAAGGCGCAAAGGTACACAGAGAAACCCTGTCTCAAAAAACCAAAAAAAAAAAAAAAAAAAAAAAAAAAAAAAAGAAAGGAAAACCTAGCTAGGATCACTGCCTGGCCTCTATAGTTAACTAGTGGCTAGCTCCACTCTCTGATTTCCAGCCAAGCTTTATTTGTCAGAACACAAACAAAATATCACACAACACATGATGTAAAACACACATAAAATAAATAAAAAGAAAGTAAAAAAAATCACCTAAAAATAGGTGCCTTAATATACAAAAACAAAAAAAAAGCCTTGTATAAGAGACTAATACTTCCATCTGACAGCACCTCCCTCTCTTCCAACTTTAGGTGCCCATCACCAGAGCAGAGAAAGACTAGGTGTTTCGTTCTTAGGCTTCCGTGTGTGTGTGTGTGTGTGTGTGTGTGTGTGTGTGTGTGTGTGTGTGTGTGATATCAAAGGAGTTATGGTTGGTGGAGATGCAATCCAGAAGTGTGTGTGATGGCTATTCTTGGTTGTCAACTAGACTGCATCTGGAATTAACTAAAACTCAAGAAGCTGAGTACATCAGTGAGGAACTTTTTCTTAATTTAATCATACGAAGTGGAAAGACCCACTTTTAATTTGGATCTTTTGAGGTGGGAGGATCCACCTTTAATCTGGGCCACCTTCCGCTGGCAGCCTCTCGAAAGGACATTGAAGAAGCTTTTGCTTCTTGTTCTCACTTTCACCAGCAAGTCCGTTCCTCCACTGACATTAGAGCCGACTTCTTCAGGATTCTGGTGCATACTGAAGACCAGCTTAGTGGATTGAACAACCACTGGATTCTCAGACTTTCCATTGGCAGACAGCCATTGTTGGACAAGCTGGACCACAGCTTGTAAGCTATTCTAATAAATCCCATTCTATAAAGTCCAATTTTTAGAGAACCCTGACTAATACAAGTTTTTGTACCAGGAGTGGGGAATTGATGAGACAGACCTGACTGTGTTGTGGACATTAGAACTTCTGAGTGTTTAAAGCTTGGTGAGCTTTTCTGTAGGAGCATGGAAGATAATATTGAGAGCAATGCAGAAGATGGAGGCCTGGTTCTGCTCTTCCAGAGGGAAGTTTGAGAGTCCCTTAAAGACTCTATCAGGCATTTGCTATTTTGAGTTGAGAATCTGTGGTTCTGGTTAGCTGAGGCTAAAGAATCACCCATGATTAACAAGAGACCAGCATGACTGAAGTAAAACCTTTGCTTTACTGGAACATTGATTGTTGTTTTAAAAATGATAAGCAGAGCTAGTTGCCATGCGGAAAGGTCATGAGGCACGAGCCATGACAAAAACCACTATCAGAGCTTTATTGGGGGGGAGGGACAAAAGAACCAGGCCTGGGGAAGAAGCACGAGCAGAGAGAGAACAGAGAAGAGATAATGGTGAGGAGGAGAGAACAGAGAAGAGGGAGGAGTCTGTGTCCAGCTTTTTAAGGATTCCCGTGAACATGCGAAGGTGGGCTTACAGAGCTACAGAGCTACACCACGCATGTGCTGATTGCATGACCATGCAGCGCGCCAGCACGCACTGATGATGTAAGACGCAAGACCCCTTGCTTAGCTCCTGAACTGCGCATATGCGGCCATGCAGCTGGAGTGGTGGCAGAATCCTAACATTGATACTGGTCATCTGGGGCTGAGAAATTAGTGGAGATTAAAAAGAGACTAACAGCTGGGTGGTAGTGGCACATGTCTTTAATCCCAGGACTTGGGAAGCAGAGGCAGGCAGATCTGTGTGAGTTCAAGGCCAGCCTGGTCTACAGAGCGAGTTCCAAGACAGCCAATACTGCTTCACAGAGAAACCCTATCACAAGAAACGAGAGAGAGAGAGAGAGAGAGAGAGAGAGAGAGAGAGAGAGAGAGAGAGACTAACATCACTGAGGTAAAATCTTCTGGGAATTGTTTCCTGAGAGTTAGCACCCAGAAGCTGTGTTCCAGTGGTAGCCAAGATTGTACCTAAAGCTGGTAGCCAAACTTGGTCATGTATAAGAGTCACCTCACTCAGGTGGTACTGGTTTGGAAGGCATGAAGGTCTCATGGAGAGTAGCTGAGGCTGGCACTGAGAGGCCATTGGTAAAGGTGCAGCTCGGTGGCCGTTGAAGGCCCAAGATTGAAGGGGTCCTGCAGAGAAGTCGAGACTTAGCACATGAAGAGAGCCCGGGAGAGGCTGTTGGTGAAAGTGCTTCCCAGCGGCAGCAGAAGACCCCAGCAGTTTTGAGATCCCAGTATCGTGAGATGACCACCAAGAACAGCAGCAGCCATTTAGTGGGGCAAGCTGGAGCCTAGGAAACAAGCTGTGTGTGCAGCCCATGGCAGAGCTGGAGAAGTGGCCCAGGCCCTTTGGAGTGTGAGACCAAAATGAGCCATCTTAGAAATAAGACCAAAATGCTTTCACCCCAAAACTAAAGGCCTAAGACTGCTTCTTTTAGCTACAGGCCATAAGTTACTGGAACAGGCCAGAAGTTACTGAGACCAGTCAGTTCAGATTCCAGAAACCAGGAAGTGTAAAAGTACAGAGCCACAAGATAGTCACGAGGTAATGCCTGCCAGACTATGGAATGTCCTCTCCCTGGTTTCCAGGGTAACTGATCACAGAAATGCCTCCACCTGAGGGCAGCCAATGAGAAATGGTGGCGGGCAACCACTCCCTTAGAAGTAATTTCTAGAAGTCCCTAGAAGCGAGCCAATCGGAATTGTACCTGTACTAGCACCCCTAAATGATGTAACCTTGTGACTTTTCCCTTTAAAAACTGAGCTTGCAGACAGGTGGGTGCTTCCTCCAGCCTCCACTGCGTTGGATGTATTGGACGAAGTCCCTGCCTAGGCTTGTATTGCTTTTGGATATCCAGAATTAAACCTTGCTTTTGCATTCCGGCATGCTCGTCTTTGGTGGTCTCTCTGGGGGTCACGATCTGGGCACAACATTTGGGGGCTCGTCCGGGATCCCCAGAGACCCCCCGCCGGGACACCTAAGAGCTCCGGAGGTTCATCTGCACCGATCGGTAAGAGCGCTCAATTTTCTTGTCTTTGCTTTCCTTTTACTTTCATTTTCTTATCCGAAGCCGGCGGTTGAATCTGACAGGCTCACCTTGGCGGACGCGCCTGTAAGGTGACGCTGGAGGAGTTGGAAGACGTTCCAACCCCTCATCAGGACGCAGGGGGCCTTACAGGTCCCCCCGTCATAGGACGCCCGAGAGGGGTCCGTCTGTTAGGATGCCCGTGAGGGGTCCGTCTGTTTGGATCCGTCTGGGGATCGGGAGATGCTCATGAGGGGTCCGTCTGTTTGGATCCATCTGGGGATCGGGAGACTCTGTTGAATTCTCCCTGTCCCTTCCGTAGGTCTTTGGCATTATTGAGGCTCCCTCTCCGGACTCTCGTCTGTCTGCCTGGACCATCTGTAGGGCCCTTGTTCTTCCTTTTTGTCTGCCTATCTTGTTCGTCAGTGTGATTTGTTAAATGTGTGAGAACTGTGGCCACATGTGTGAGTGTTTTATGCCTGAGCTTGTGTGTGCATTGGGACTTGTGGGCCGATTGCCAGCCGAAGGGATGGAGATCCCTTCGGTGGTTGAACTGGCACAGACTAACCTAACATTGCTTCCTTGCTCTCTCTGACCAGAGCATAGGCAGCAGGCAGCAGAAAGCTTGCAATGAGTCCGGCAGGTAGTGGCTACACAGCTGCTACTTCGGGGATCCAGGGCGCCGCTGAGAGGGCTAGGCGGCCGTGGGCATCACGGGGCCTAGATGCAGCGGGTTCGGGGCCCCAGCTCGCTCAAAAAGCTATGGAGTAGAGGCTTGGCTGCATGGGAACTAGGCATGGCTTTGTGCTAGAGTGGGCTGTGAGCACTGTGGGGCCCAGATATGGCCGGCAGGTTCTGGCTGGGTTCCTGTGTGGACATGGGGCAGAGCTGGCAGGAGCCAGCAGAAGCCTCAAGGAGCTCAGTGTGGGGGCTGGTGGAGAACTAACTGCCCCTCCAGGGTCACAGCTGAGGAGTGACCTACAGATCTGTGGGCCCAGCCAGGGCATGGAGTCACTTTCAGTCTGTCATTCTCGTGTTCTTGTTTGTCTCCATGGTGCATGCTTTCCCCCGCTTTCCCCATCTTCCTCTTCCATGCTGTTGGGTGGGGCTCCCAAGACCTGCCCTGGGGCTAAAACTCGATCAAGGTCTGGCTCCAAGAAT
Organism: Peromyscus leucopus; assembly: GCF_004664715.2. Lineage (NCBI taxonomy): Eukaryota > Metazoa > Chordata > Mammalia > Rodentia > Cricetidae > Peromyscus > Peromyscus leucopus. The sequence goes on along the minus strand of NC_051063.1, from coordinate 78,212,003 downwards.
GGAATGTCACCAACAGTTTTTTGTCTGCGGTACAATGCTGATGCAAATTGAGAGTTATTCTTGTTATGGTATATGCATGTATTTCTGTTCTTGTTTAAAATATTGTAACTTTACAATATATTCTAGAGTACTGAGGGAAATCACAAGAAAGACTTTGGTAAGAGTTTCTGTTTTAAAGGAAAAGAAAAAGCGCAATTTGTCTGGAATAAATGTCTGAGGGATCAAAGGAACGGACTGAGGGTACATGGAAGGTTGTAGAAGGTCAGAGATGATGTGATGTAAACTGTTTGTTAAGGTTTCTTATACCTGCAAATACTGAATTTAAAAGTTGATTCCGGTTGGTTTTCATCTTAAAATGGCTAATGATTCTGCAAACTGCTTATGTGTGTATGTATACAGGTATGTGACTTGAAAATGAAAGCAAGCTTTAACTGTATGTATGTGTGTAACTTGGATCCAACTGTGTGTATGTGTGCAAGTAATTATTGTTTAGAAAAATGAGCTTTAAACAGCAACCACGTGGCTCCTCCATCTTGGCTGGTGACCTCATGGGCAGCCATGTGGCTGGCAGCCATCTTTTACTAAGGTTATAAAGATCTACTCGGGTTAACACCTAATACTTATGTCTTTACCAAGTGTTCAACAGCAAGTTTCTAGAGAATTTAAATAGATGGCAACATATGTTTAATAAATAAGGTATTTGATTAATATTAAAGCTGCACATCAATGCTTTTATTCACAGGAATATACCTTGCTCTGGCAGCCAAAATTTGCAACATAAAGGAATCATAGGAAACAGCTGAGGTTTGCAAATGTATGGCAGGACTAGAGTTCCAAAAAGAGTCTAGTTGCAGTGGTGGAAGATATTTGAGAGATCTCAGTCTTTTAAGAACAGTTTTTATAGTTAAAAACCAATGGCTTAAAAAATGTTTCTTCTTACCCAAGGTACGTTCAGGCTTAAGAATGTTGTATAATGATATTTTGTTTTGGTTTCTTTACTGAACCTGTATTTGATGCTAGAAGAGCTTCAACTTAAAAGCATTGTTTTTAGGCTACTTTTGTAGACTGTTAGAGAACATAAATAGTCAGTCATAAGTAATCAAGTTTTTTAATTGTAGTCAGGGTAGGTAAGTACTCATGTAAGTTTACTCATTTACTCAGTCTCTTGCATATGTTTTTAGGGTTGAGCTTGAAACAAGTAATTAGAAACAAAGTTTGTCTATTTAGATATACCTGGACAGCCCTCATACTTCAGAGATCTGCAGAATATGGCATTTAAATGTTGATCTAAAAGCTTACTATATCAGACAGGCTTCCAGATCAGTGACCCAAGGTCTCCAAAGAAGATTACGTACGAGGCACCACAACGTCTCTGCCTGAAATATGACAACGCTGACCACAGGGCAAGATGCCCAGTGCAACGCCTGCCACCAGGACCCAGCCCAGACTGTGGACAAGCAGTAGGACACTGGAATTGATTGCACCCTTTTGCATGACCAAGGTCAGTCTTCCATGTCCCTATTCCACAGGAAAAATACTCTGCCTTATGGACCTGATGGCGGAAGAAGATTGATGCTGTTCTGACTGGTGCCTCCAACGCTGTGGAGACCTGGGTAGGGTTTGGTCCCTGTAATTTATAGGATTGGAAGCTTCTTGGTCTGCACTCAGATATAGTTTATCCTTCTCAGATCTCTGACAGTACTGATGGCCAGGCTAGCTCTAACTTTGTCAGCATGGCAGCATCAACCAGATCCTTCTGCAAGGCTATAGCTAGCTTGTTAGCTCACTTTTAGGAAAATGTTCTAAGATATAAAAGTTTAAGTAAGTCATAAAGGTTCAGATATGAGTCTAAAATGAGATATGTTTCAGATTACTCTCCCGTTCTATGGTTCAGAGCTTAACATTTAGGAGTCCTGATGAGCTGGTAGAGCAATGACTACTTACTGTTCAGTCACAAGCTCAACATTTTGGATTTGTTTTAGATGTCATCTAAATATGTCTAAATGTAAACCTAAAAGTGCTTCTCATCAGGTCAAAAATCTCTGTCCAATTTATACCTGACTTTCTGGACAGAAGGAAAATGCACAAGCTTTTAACCCAAATCTGTAGTTCTTGTTGGGACTCAAAGGTATGAGTCCACTTCTGCTGTTTTATAAGATACCCATTATCTGCTTTGTCTACAATATGGATTTCAGTATTCAGTCACAAGCTCAATATTTTGGATTTGTTTTAGATGTCATATTTAAATGTAACTTGTTGGGACTCAAAGGTATGAGTCCACTTCTGTGTTTTACAAGATACCCATTACCTACTTTGTCTACAATATGGATTTCAGTACAGATTGGTAATACTAATGTATCTAAAACTTTTATGTCATTTTGTAAGTAGGCCTCAAAGGATCAAGAGTCATAAAAACCTAGACCCACTTCACAGAGGTCAAAAGGACCCCAGATAAGTATTCCTAAAGATGGTATTTTTCCTCTCTCCTGGTCTTGAGGCTACTGATTTTCCCATTACTAAGGGTATGGACCTAAGGGTTCCAAATAAGTTCATAAATTTTAACTTCTGTTCCTAGTTTAAATTTGTCTCAACAGATTTCTACTCAGCTGGCATTCACCTCCAGTTTCAGTTGCTGACTCCACTGCTCCAGACGACTGTGTGCTCCAGACAACTGTGAGCTCCAGACTTGCTAAAAGCTGATGTGGACCAGCCCAGCTAACATGGTTCTTCCCTGTCCCTATGGGGTCAGGCAGCTACATGCTTCTGACAAATGCCCCTTGCCCAGTCTTTGACTAGCTTTTCAGCCTTTTGGGGCCCCCTGATATCGGCGCCCCAATGCCAGCTCGAAGCAGTTCCAGAAGAGAATACATCACCCATATTCCCTGTTCAGAAAAGGCTGAAATGCTGGGTCAAAAGAAAACTCCCTGGCATAGAGACAAGATGGCTAACTATACATGGCCATTATTAGAGAGGGATACTTAGGAGCTAACTGTCCAAAACCCATGATTGGGTTCCATTAGGCACATGAGAAGGGGGAAATGTGAGACCAAAATGAGCCATCTTAGAAATAAGACCAAAATGCTTTCACCCCAAAACTAAAGGCCTAAGACTGCTTCTTTTAGCTACAGGCCATAAGTTACTGGAACAGGCCAGAAGTTACTGAGACCAGTCAGTTCAGATTCCAGAAACCAGGAAGTGTAAAAGTACAGAGCCACAAGATAGTCACGAGGTAATGCCTGCCAGACTATGGAATGTCCTCTCCCTGGTTTCCAGGGTAACTGATCACAGAAATGCCTCCACCTGAGGGCAGCCAATGAGAAATGGTGGCGGGCAACCACTCCCTTAGAAGTAATTTCTAGAAGTCCCTAGAAGCGAGCCAATCGGAATTGTACCTGTACTAGCACCCCTAAATGATGTAACCTTGTGACTTTTCCCTTTAAAAACTGAGCTTGCAGACAGGTGGGTGCTTCCTCCAGCCTCCACTGCGTTGGATGTATTGGACGAAGTCCCTGCCTAGGCTTGTATTGCTTTTGGATATCCAGAATTAAACCTTGCTTTTGCATTCCGGCATGCTCGTCTTTGGTGGTCTCTCTGGGGGTCACGATCTGGGCACAACATTTGGGGGCTCGTCCGGGATCCCCAGAGACCCCCGCCGGGACACCTAAGAGCTCCGGAGGTTCATCTGCACCGATCGGTAAGAGCGCTCAATTTTCTTGTCTTTGCTTTCCTTTTACTTTCATTTTCTTATCCGAAGCCGGCGGTTGAATCTGACAGGCTCACCTTGGCGGACGCGCCTGTAAGGTGACGCTGGAGGAGTTGGAAGACGTTCCAACCCCTCATCAGGACGCAGGGGGCCTTACAGGTCCCCCCGTCATAGGACGCCCGAGAGGGGTCCGTCTGTTAGGATGCCCGTGAGGGGTCCGTCTGTTTGGATCCGTCTGGGGATCGGGAGATGCTCATGAGGGGTCCGTCTGTTTGGATCCATCTGGGGATCGGGAGACTCTGTTGAATTCTCCCTGTCCCTTCCGTAGGTCTTTGGCATTATTGAGGCTCCCTCTCCGGACTCTCGTCTGTCTGCCTGGACCATCTGTAGGGCCCTTGTTCTTCCTTTTTGTCTGCCTATCTTGTTCGTCAGTGTGATTTGTTAAATGTGTGAGAACTGTGGCCACATGTGTGAGTGTTTTATGCCTGAGCTTGTGTGTGCATTGGGACTTGTGGGCCGATTGCCAGCCGAAGGGATGGAGATCCCTTCGGTGGTTGAACTGGCACAGACTAACCTAACATTGCTTCCTTGCTCTCTCTGACCAGAGCATAGGCAGCAGGCAGCAGAAAGCTTGCAATGAGTCCGGCAGGTAGTGGCTACACAGCTGCTACTTCGGGGATCCAGGGCGCCGCTGAGAGGGCTAGGCGGCCGTGGGCATCACGGGGCCTAGATGCAGCGGGTTCGGGCCCCAGCTCGCTCAAAAAGCTATGGAGTAGAGGCTTGGCTGCATGGGAACTAGGCATGGCTTTGTGCTAGAGTGGGCTGTGAGCACTGTGGGGCCCAGATATGGCCGGCAGGTTCTGGCTGGGTTCCTGTGTGGACATGGGGCAGAGCTGGCAGGAGCCAGCAGAAGCCTCAAGGAGCTCAGTGTGGGGGCTGGTGGAGAACTAACTGCCCCTCCAGGGTCACAGCTGAGGAGTGACCTACAGATCTGTGGGCCCAGCCAGGGCATGGAGTCACTTTCAGTCTGTCATTCTCGTGTTCTTGTTTGTCTCCATGGTGCATGCTTTCCCCCGCTTTCCCCATCTTCCTCTTCCATGCTGTTGGGTGGGGCTCCCAAGACCTGCCCTGGGGCTAAAACTCGATCAAGGTCTGGCTCCAAGAATGGAATGTCACCAACAGTTTTTTGTCTGCGGTACAATGCTGATGCAAATTGAGAGTTATTCTTGTTATGGTATATGCATGTATTTCTGTTCTTGTTTAAAATATTGTAACTTTACAATATATTCTAGAGTACTGAGGGAAATCACAAGAAAGACTTTGGTAAGAGTTTCTGTTTTAAAGGAAAAGAAAAAGCGCAATTTGTCTGGAATAAATGTCTGAGGGATCAAAGGAACGGACTGAGGGTACATGGAAGGTTGTAGAAGGTCAGAGATGATGTGATGTAAACTGTTTGTTAAGGTTTCTTATACCTGCAAATACTGAATTTAAAAGTTGATTCCGGTTGGTTTTCATCTTAAAATGGCTAATGATTCTGCAAACTGCTTATGTGTGTATGTATACAGGTATGTGACTTGAAAATGAAAGCAAGCTTTAACTGTATGTATGTGTGTAACTTGGATCCAACTGTGTGTATGTGTGCAAGTAATTATTGTTTAGAAAAATGAGCTTTAAACAGCAACCACGTGGCTCCCTCCATCTTGGCTGGTGACCTCATGGGCAGCCATGTGGCTGGCAGCCATCTTTTACTAAGGTTATAAAGATCTACTCGGGTTAACACCTAATACTTATGTCTTTACCAAGTGTTCAACAGCAAGTTTCTAGAGAATTTAAATAGATGGCAACATATGTTTAATAAATAAGGTATTTGATTAATATTAAAGCTGCACATCAATGCTTTTATTCACAGGAATATACCTTGCTCTGGCAGCCAAAATTTGCAACATAAAGGAATCATAGGAAACAGCTGAGGTTTGCAAATGTATGGCAGGACTAGAGTTCCAAAAAGAGTCTAGTTGCAGTGGTGGAAGATATTTGAGAGATCTCAGTCTTTTAAGAACAGTTTTTATAGTTAAAAACCAATGGCTTAAAAAATGTTTCTTCTTACCCAAGGTACGTTCAGGCTTAAGAATGTTGTATAATGATATTTTGTTTTGGTTTCTTTACTGAACCTGTATTTGATGCTAGAAGAGCTTCAACTTAAAAGCATTGTTTTTAGGCTACTTTTGTAGACTGTTAGAGAACATAAATAGTCAGTCATAAGTAATCAAGTTTTTTAATTGTAGTCAGGGTAGGTAAGTACTCATGTAAGTTTACTCATTTACTCAGTCTCTTGCATATGTTTTTAGGGTTGAGCTTGAAACAAGTAATTAGAAACAAAGTTTGTCTATTTAGATATACCTGGACAGCCCTCATACTTCAGAGATCTGCAGAATATGGCATTTAAATGTTGATCTAAAAGCTTACTATATCAGACAGGCTTCCAGATCAGTGACCCAAGGTCTCCAAAGAAGATTACGTACGAGGCACCACAACGTCTCTGCCTGAAATATGACAACGCTGACCACAGGGCAAGATGCCCCAGTGCAACGCCTGCCACCAGGACCCAGCCCAGACTGTGGACAAGCAGTAGGACACTGGAATTGATTGCACCCTTTTGCATGACCAAGGTCAGTCTTCCATGTCCCTATTCCACAGGAAAAATACTCTGCCTTATGGACCTGATGGCGGAAGAAGATTGATGCTGTTCTGACTGGTGCCTCCAACGCTGTGGAGACCTGGGTAGGGTTTGGTCCCTGTAATTTATAGGATTGGAAGCTTCTTGGTCTGCACTCAGATATAGTTTATCCTTCTCAGATCTCTGACAGTACTGATGGCCAGGCTAGCTCTAACTTTGTCAGCATGGCAGCATCAACCAGATCCTTCTGCAAGGCTATAGCTAGCTTGTTAGCTCACTTTTAGGAAAATGTTCTAAGATATAAAAGTTTAAGTAAGTCATAAAGGTTCAGATATGAGTCTAAAATGAGATATGTTTCAGATTACTCTCCCGTTCTATGGTTCAGAGCTTAACATTTAGGAGTCCTGATGAGCTGGTAGAGCAATGACTACTTACTGTTCAGTCACAAGCTCAACATTTTGGATTTGTTTTAGATGTCATCTAAATATGTCTAAATGTAAACCTAAAAGTGCTTCTCATCAGGTCAAAAATCTCTGTCCAATTTATACCTGACTTTCTGGACAGAAGGAAAATGCACAAGCTTTTAACCCAAATCTGTAGTTCTTGTTGGGACTCAAAGGTATGAGTCCACTTCTGCTGTTTTATAAGATACCCATTATCTGCTTTGTCTACAATATGGATTTCAGTATTCAGTCACAAGCTCAATATTTTGGATTTGTTTTAGATGTCATATTTAAATGTAACTTGTTGGGACTCAAAGGTATGAGTCCACTTCTGTGTTTTACAAGATACCCATTACCTACTTTGTCTACAATATGGATTTCAGTACAGATTGGTAATACTAATGTATCTAAAACTTTTATGTCATTTTGTAAGTAGGCCTCAAAGGATCAAGAGTCATAAAAACCTAGACCCACTTCACAGAGGTCAAAAGGACCCCAGATAAGTATTCCTAAAGATGGTATTTTTCCTCTCTCCTGGTCTTGAGGCTACTGATTTTCCCATTACTAAGGGTATGGACCTAAGGGTTCCAAATAAGTTCATAAATTTTAACTTCTGTTCCTAGTTTAAATTTGTCTCAACAGATTTCTACTCAGCTGGCATTCACCTCCAGTTTCAGTTGCTGACTCCACTGCTCCAGACGACTGTGTGCTCCAGACAACTGTGAGCTCCAGACTTGCTAAAAGCTGATGTGGACCAGCCCAGCTAACATGGTTCTTCCCTGTCCCTATGGGGTCAGGCAGCTACATGCTTCTGACAAATGTCCCCTTGCCCAGTCTTTGACTAGCTTTTCAGCCTTTTGGGGCCCCCTGATATCGGCGCCCCAATGCCAGCTCGAAGCAGTTCCAGAAGAGAATACATCACCCATATTCCCTGTTCAGAAAAGGCTGAAATGCTGGGTCAAAAGAAAACTCCCTGGCATAGAGACAAGATGGCTAACTATACATGGCCATTATTAGAGAGGGATACTTAGGAGCTAACTGTCCAAAACCCATGATTGGGTTCCATTAGGCACATGAGAAGGGGGAAATGTGAGACCAAAATGAGCCATCTTAGAAATAAGACCAAAATGCTTTCACCCCAAAACTAAAGGCCTAAGACTGCTTCTTTTAGCTACAGGCCATAAGTTACTGGAACAGGCCAGAAGTTACTGAGACCAGTCAGTTCAGATTCCAGAAACCAGGAAGTGTAAAAGTACAGAGCCACAAGATAGTCACGAGGTAATGCCTGCCAGACTATGGAATGTCCTCTCCCTGGTTTCCAGGGTAACTGATCACAGAAATGCCTCCACCTGAGGGCAGCCAATGAGAAATGGTGGCGGGCAACCACTCCCTTAGAAGTAATTTCTAGAAGTCCCTAGAAGCGAGCCAATCGGAATTGTACCTGTACTAGCACCCCTAAATGATGTAACCTTGTGACTTTTCCCTTTAAAAACTGAGCTTGCAGACAGGTGGGTGCTTCCTCCAGCCTCCACTGCGTTGGATGTATTGGACGAAGTCCCTGCCTAGGCTTGTATTGCTTTTGGATATCCAGAATTAAACCTTGCTTTTGCATTCCGGCATGCTCGTCTTTGGTGGTCTCTCTGGGGGTCACGATCTGGGCACAACAGGAGGAGATCAGAAGATTGTAGGAGGAGCCCAGACATAAGACGCTGAGTTATTTACACAGTTGAGTTGTGTGCTTCGATCTAATTGTAACTGTGCCCTGGTTCTTCCTTGTTGAAGTAAGAAATCATTTAATTTATTTTTCGACAACATTTTTTTTTTTTTTTTGAGACAGGGTTTCTCTGTGTAGCTTTGCGCCTTTCCTGGAACTCACTCTGTAGACCAGGCTGGCCTCGAACTCACAGAGATCCACCTGGCTCTGCCTCCCGAGTGCTGGGATTAAAGGCGTGCGCCACCACCACCCGGCTAAAAATTATTTTTTATTTTTATTTTTTGTTTTGTTTTTTTGAGAAAGGGTTTCTCTGTGCAGCCCTGGCTGTCCTGGAACTTCTTCTGTAGCCCAGGCTGACCTCAAACTCAGATCCACCTGCCTCTGTCTCGAGTGCCGGGATTAAAGGCGCGCACCACCACACCCGACTTAAAATAGACTAAATTTTAAAGTGATTTGTAAAGTCTGTGGGACTTCTTAAGCATATGAAATGTTTTGTATTGTGATGTTTATGTTAAGGTGTGGTCTTGAGGATGAGTAAGAAAGGAAAGGGTGGTGGCTTAGCAGTGGCGTCTGTGTGTCGAGATGACATGGGGTTAGTTGTGCTGGCTAATTTTATGTCAGCGTGACACAGCCATAGTCATCAGAGAGGAGGGAGACCCAACTGAGAAAATGCCTCCACAGGATTGGGCTGTGTGCAAGCCTATAGGGCATTTTCTTAGTTAGTTATTGATGGGAGAGGGACCAGTCCATTCTGGATGGTGCCAACCCTAGGCTGGTGGTCCTGGGTTCTATAAGAAAGCAGGTTGAGCAAACCATGAGGAGCAAGTCAGTAAGAATCACCCCTCCACTGCCTCTGCATCAGGGACCTCCAGGTTCCTGGCCCCATTGCTTTTGATGAACTGTTATATGGAACTATGAATGAAAAACAAAACAAGACCTGGGATGGAGAGATGGCTCAGTGGTTAAGAGCACTGGCTGCTCTTCCAGAGGACCTGGGTTCAATTCCCAGCACCCACATGGCAGCTCAAAACTGTCTGTAACTCCAGTTCCAGGGGACCCAACACCCTCACACAGACATATATTTAGGCAAAATACCAATGCACATAAAATAAAAATTAATAAAGTATTTTTTAAAAACACACACAAAAATTCTTTCCTCCTCAAGTTGCTTTTGGTCATGGTGTTGTGCCACAGTAATAGTAACCCTGACTAAGACAGCATGCCAAGTGCAGACTTGTTACCCATGCTGAGAGAGACGTGCTAACAAGAGACTGCTCCTTTTCAGTTCCAGTCCTCTTTCTCCCAAAGCTTTCGCCCAAAGCAGGTATGGACTGATGCATCCCCAGTTGCCAGGGCTGGTGGTGGGGAAGCCGGTGGGAATGCTCAGGTTTGTGGGGCCCGGCACATTCCCTTCTCCCCTGAGATTTCCTTTGCTCTTTCTGAGGCCAATGCCCCACAATTGACCTACAGATGCCAGGATGCCTAACACAAAATTTAGCCACAGAATAATTGCAGTGCCTGAAGAGGTGGTGGTTAAACTCGGGGAGGAATGTCTCATCCCCTTTACTGCAATTAGAAAATGGGAGCTAGGGAGGGGGCTTTCCAGACCGGGTGAGAGAGAGCACATTCCTTTCTCTCAAAATCACTTCCCAGGATCTAGCCAGAGGGACTGTCACAGGTGAGGGAGAGAGGGAGGGTCTAAGGAAATATGCTATCTGTTCTAAATCCCTTAGTCTACCTGTGTTTAAAAAGGAGAATCCCTTCCAGTCAGTTCCATAACACAAGCTAAGAAGTGATCTTGCTCTCTCAGAGAAAGTTACTCAGTCAATGAATCAAGGCAGGTGATGTAGAGCTAGCACATCACTGGCAGAGTCAGGATGAAGATGGGATCAGGGAACCAGTGAGATGGCTCAGCAGGTAACTTCACCAAGCCCAATGACCTGAATTAGGTACCTGGAACCTACTTGTTGGAAGGAGAAAAATCAACTCTTGCAAGTTGTTCCCTGATCTTCACACACATGCCCTCTGCACAAATAAAGACATGTAATAAAAAATGTTAAGAGGGTATTGAGGGAGACCAGCTTCCCCCCAGGCCTTACCCCCACAGGGTACTCTTGAGCAGGGAGAAATAAGGACTATGTAGATAGAAATACAGAGAAAAGAGAGACAGTTAAACAAAACAAAACATAGGATAGCCTTGGGAGGGCCTGGGTCAAAACCCACCGGCCCCTTCTGTCTCTACTAAAGGGCTTAAAGGAATGCCAAGGGGTGGAGCAAAAGACCTCCCCCCAGCACAGCCAAGTACAGACCATTCCAGACACCTGGTGACCGTACATGTTGTCAAGCCATCCCCTAACGCAGCCCTGCTGTGTAGAGCAAGCTCAGATCTCACTAGGAAGCTTTTGTGGGCCCCCACAGGGTATCAGTTATGTCAGGTAAGCCAAAGGAGGAGAACTGCCAGCCTGAAGGGTGATGGTCTGGTGTCAGGTGGAGCCCAGGGGGAGGAAGGGTTGACTTAGTCCCCCCCCTTCCTGTTGCTGTGATAAACAACCTGGTCAAAGCAAGTTGGCTCCGAGTTCTAGGTTACAGTCTATCACAGCAGGGGAGTCACAGGGGCAGGAGCTTGACGTGCTTGAATGCATCCATGCTAGTGTTTGGTTTGCTTTCTCTGCTCTTAGACAATGCCCAGGGAATGATGCCACCCACGGTGGGCTAGTCCTCAGTTAACGTAATCACGGTAATTATTAACAGAAATATTCATGGGCAAACCCAATCTAGGCAATCCTTGATTGTGATTCCCTTCCTAGGTGATACTAGATGGTGCCAAATTAAAGTCAAAACTAACCATCACACTTGGTTCCTCGTAAGGATGTGCGTGAACTCCAAAGGGAGCTGGCCTAGCGCTGCCACCTGCTGGGAGGCTAGGCTCTGGTCAGCAAACCAGTGGTCATAGGTGACCCCTGTGTAAAGATCATTTGACTCTCCAAGAGGTCTTGACCCACTGGCTTAGAGCCTCTGACAGTTTCCAACTAGAACTATTTTTTTTTTTTCCTTTGAGACAGGGGCTCTCAACTCTTCTGCTTTTCTTTTTGGCATTGGGGGGTTGAGTTTTGGCTGGAGGACCTTAGGCAATCTGGAATGGCAGCTCTTTTTTTATGTTGGCCTTTAAAGGTGTGTGTGTGTGTGTGTGTGTGTGTGTGTGTGTGTGTGTGTGTGTGTGTGTCTGTGTGTGTGTGTCTGTGTGTGTGTGTGTGTGTGTGTGTGTGTGTCTGTGTGTGTGTGTGTGTGTGTGTGTCTGTGTGTGTGTGTGTGTCTGTGTGTGTGTGTGTGTGTGTGTGTCTGTGTGTGTGTGTGTCTGTGTGTGTGTGTGTGTGTCTGTGTGTGTGTGTGTGTGTGTGTGTGTGTGTCTGTGTGTGTGTGTGTGTCTGTGTGTGTGTGTCTGTGTGTGTGTGTGTGTGTCTGTGTGTCTGTGTGTGTGTGTGTCTGTGTGTGTGTGTGTGTGTGTCTGTGTGTGTGTGTGTGTGTGTGTGTGTACATGTGCATGTGGAAGTCAGAGGAAAAGCTGCAGGAATTGTTTTTCTCCTCTCCATGTTGGTCCCAGGGGTCACACTCAGATTGTCAGGTCTGGCACCTCTATCCACTGAGCCATCTCACCTGCCTGTAAGAACTTTTTCCAGATACAGCTGAAGGACATGGTGGCACATGCCTTTAATCCCAGCACTTGGAAAGCAGGGGTCCCAAGATCAGCCAGGGCTACATAGTGAGCCCCTGCCTCAAAGGAGAATAAAAATAAAAAAATAAGTTCCAGCTGGAAACTGTCAGAGGCTCTAAGCCAGTGGGTCAAGACCTCTTTGAGAGTCAAATGATCTTTACACAGGGGTCACCTATGACCACTGGAAAACACAGTTTTATCTATAATATCTATTAACGTTATAATTCATAACAGTAGCAAAATTAGAGTTATGAAGTAGCAATAAAGATAATTTTATGGTGGGAGGTCACTACAACATGAGGAACGTATTAAAGGGTCACAGCATTAGGAAGGTTGAGAACCACTGCCATAAAGCTTCTGTCTGACCTTGAGTGATAAACATTACCTCAGAAGGATAAAAACAGTAAGGTTCCTTTGTCTGACACTCCGTCTGGCTGTCAAAAATATGATCTGGTAAGAAGGTCAACAAGCAGTGCCAGAGGGTAGCTCTTGCCAGAAATCATCAACTTCTTCACAATTTCCCCCAGTCTCACCAGGGCATGTAGGAACTGTTGTTCGTTCGGGCCTGTGAGACTGACCAGCTGCCTCAAACCTCATTTCTGTCAATATGATCTCGAACCCACACTATTAATCATTAATTGAAAACAGGTAAGGTTTAGCTTAAAGAATGGAGTGGAGGTGGCCATTAGTGTTGCACATCTGTGATCCCAGGACTTGTGAAACGAAGGCAGGAGGCAGTTCTGGGCAAGCCTGAGCTCTCTCTACAGAGAGAAGTCCTGAAACCTTTAAACACTTAAAGAATGTATGTTGTAGGGCTGGGGTCGGAGGGACGGCTCCGTAGTAAAGAGTTTGTACTGCTCTGGCAGAGGACCTGGTTTGGTTCCCAGCAGCCATGTCAGGCAGCACAAAAGTCCTGTAACCGCAGCACCAGGCAGGGGTGAAGTGGGGGTCTGAACTCCCGGCCTCCTTGAGCATCTTCACCGACATGTACATAAACACACCCACACTAAGAATAAACCTGAGCCGGGCGTTGGTGGCGCACGCCTTTAATCCCAGCACTCGGGAGGCAGAGGCAGGTGGATCTCTGTGAGTTCGAGGCCAGCCTGGGCTACCAAGTGAGCTCCAGGAAAGGCGCAAAGCTACACAGAGAAACCCTGTCTCGAAAAACCAAAAAAAAAAAAAAAAAAAAAAAAGAATAAACCTGAAAGTCTGGGTGTGGTGGTGCACACCTTTAACCCCACCACTTGGGAGGAAGAGACAGGTGGATCTCCATGAATCTGAGGCCAGCCTGATCTACATAACCAAGACAGCCAAGACTATAGAGTGAGACCTGTCTCAAAAACCAAAAATAAACGTTTAAAAAAAATGAAAATGGTCTTAGATGGAAACTTCGGGCCAATTTTATTATAATTTGAGAGGAAAGAAACAACAATACTGCAGACAAGCTTCTGGGAGAAAGATGGGGAAGAGAAAGTCATAGTATTTTAGTTAGAAATCAAGAAAGCAGATGGTCACAAACGGCAAACATCTGAGAATGTGTCAGAGCCTTGAGAGCAGGCTAATGAGTGAAGGTCTGTAAGCAACTTGGCAGCCAGAGATCCCACAGAGCGTTGCAGCTGACTTGATTTCCCGGGTGTTAGCACCTGGGCTTTGAACGGCCTTTTGTGACGCTGCCTTTTGTCACTGATACTTTTTGTTTGAAGTGTTTGAGTATTATCTGAGTTCTTCCTGAAGGATTCAAAGCTTTTGAAAAACTTGATTATGAGAGTACTTGGAAAACCAAAGGTCTTGTGACTGAGAATTGCTTCAGCATTTGGTTCTTTCAAGGAACTCAGATTTGAGGTGTTGGTATTCAGAAACTGACCTGCTAAGGTGTAAATTGTATAACAGTAAAAAGGTCTTTGGGGAAGAATGTGTAGTCTGTTTGCCAGAAGCTGATTCACCCTGCTGCTTTTGCTAAGGCAAAATTCATCCTGGACCGACCCTAATTCTTCCACAGACCCATACAAAACAGAACACCGACACTTGGCACCCAGTGCCATGGGGCTAAGAGAAAAAAGGGATTCAGACACTCCAGGACTGGAGGTAAAAAAAAAAAAAAAAGGTGGGCTCCCAGGGTAAGAAGACTCCAGGGTTTGGCAGGGTCATGGGGTATAGTAGGACAGGCCCATAGTGTCAAGGAAATTGGCTCAAATCAGTTGACAAGGCATCACAAAACATGCTTCCTTATGAGTCAATCTGGAGTCCACCTGAGGGCATAGAAACAGGTGCCGCCAGAGTTCCTGATTGTGCCCAGCCAATGAGGGATGACCATGCAATGTCACCAGATTGAGACATAGCCTGGTTGCTGAGAGGAGGGTATATAAGGCCTTCCCCATTATTGAATAAATGGGTCTGCTGTTTGCCTTCAACTGACTCCGTGTCAGTGTTGTTGATGCCTCGCCTTTTCACCCCCCTCCCCCAAGGGAGCCGTTAGGATCCAGCAACTGTACATTTTGTTGCTTCTGATGTAGGGAATTTAAATTTCCCATTGTAGTAGGACAGACCCATAGGGTCAAGGAAATTGGCTCAAACCAAGGCATGCACATAATGTACTTATGAGCCAACCTGGAGTCTGCCTAGCCTGGCTAGCTCAGTTGGTAGAGCATAAGACTCTTAACCTCAGTGCCATGGGTTTGAGACCCATGTCGGGTGCCATATGTTGCTCTTCCCAGCACCCAGGCTGTGTCCCAATTTGGTGCCATTGCATGGTCATCCCTCATTGGCTGGGCATAATCAGGAACTCAGACAGCAATCAGGGACTCTGACATCACCTGTTGCTAGGCCCTCAGGCAGACTCCAAGTTGGCTCATAAGGAAGTACGTTATGTGCATGCCTTGGCTGTTGTTGATTGGTCTTTGGTCTTTTGGGGGGCCTGCCACACAGCTCCCAAATAAATCATTCACAGAGGCTTATTCTTACTGATGAATACCCAGCTTTAGCTTGGCTTAGTTTCTAGCCAGCTTTCCTTACCTTAAATTATCCCATCTAACTTTTGCCTCTGGGCTTTTCCCGTTCTCTTACTTCCATAAGTCTTACTATTACTCCATGGCTTGATGGTTGTGTAGTTGGGTGGCTGGCCTCTGATGTCCTCCTCCTCTGGCTGCTAGATCTCTCCTGTTCTCCCAGACTTCTTCTTCTATTTATTCTCTCTGCCTGCCAGCCCTACCTACCCTTTCTCCTGCTTTGCTATTGGCCAGTTCTTTATTAGACCACCAGGTGTTTTAGACAGGCACAGTAACACAGCTTCACAGAGTTAAACAAATGCAATGTAAACAAAAGTAACACACCTTAAAATATTCTATTACACTTGTCAACTGGTTTGAGCCAATTTCCTCAACCCTATGGGCCTGTCCTACTACAATGGGGAATTTAAATTCCCCATTCCAGGAGCAACAAAATGTACAGTTGCTAAAATGCTTATTAAAAGAACATTAGCTGCACAATTATTGCAAATATTAAAGATACAAATAGGATGGCTCCTGAGACAAAGAATAAGTCAAGGGAAAAAGCTCTTCCTGGGGGAAAAAGGGGGGGGGTGTCTAATCAAGTAAAAAAGATTTTCTTGATAGAAGGGAAAGTGTTTAATCAAGGCCTACAAATAAAAGGGTCCCATAAATAAAAAATAAAGGAAAGGAAAAAGGCCTCTTCCTAGAAGGAATACAGGAAGGAGAAAGGCTCTGATAAAAAGAAGAAATCCGTGTCAGCTGGAACACAGTGCTCTCTGGCTGCACACTGCCTGTCAGCTCTGTCAGCCAAGGCCACACCAGCACAGAGCAGCAACACCTGAACTGTCAAAAATGGCAGGCGGGGCTCCACTGTGGCAGCATCAGTGAGCTAGCACAGCCCAGAACTTAGAAATTTTTGTTTGTTTACTTAATTACTGTTTAAAGGCTTTTTGTTTTTCCCTCAGAGTGGGAATAATTCACTATCAATGGTCCCTTAATGGGAGAAAAAAAATAAAACAAGCCCAACCACTAGCACAAAAACAATCACAACCAGGGAATAAAATACTGAATCAATGCTATTTAAATTTCTAGAGATATCCCAGGCCCAGAACCAGGGCTATGAGTTAGCCCACCCCAACATCCACCTCATCTATGGACTGCTGGAGCATGGGAAGGGGCTGGACCTGAATATCTAAAGCTACAGGATCTCCATGACTCAGGACAACAACAGGATATCCAAGAGGAGTCCCAGTGAGGGCCCAGTATTAAGGGTGTAGCAGAAGCCAGAGGCCTTGAACCAGACCAACGACTCATTTTAATAAACACAAGTAAAGATGTGTAGACTAAAGGGTATACTGTGTGGCTCACTGTGTCTGTCACAACACAGCTTCCATGCTGAGACTTGGGTTTGTTTGGTTTTTTTTCTTTATTAGTTAGTTTTTGTTTGTTTGTTTGTTTTGGTTTTTTGTTTTCTGTTAAAATTTATTTTATTTTGTGGGGGAGTAGGTAGCAAAGGCAGAGGAAATGAAGAGTTGGGGAGATGAATAGGGTTGGAATGCATGATGTGAAATCCACAAAGAATTAATTTAAAACAAAGTTAAAAAAAATTCCCAGAGGAAGTAGTCATTTAGTCATTCAGTATATGGAGGATGTTATCTTCTCTTGATTGTTTGATTGATACTTAAATGAATGCTTAATTTTCATGGTAAATAAACTAAAAAAAAACAAAATTCATAATTTTGAATCATATCATTGGGTATGTTCTTGTCTGTTTGTCATGACTGAGGACTTGGCTCTGCTCTTTAAGTTGCTTTCTGGAGACTCTTTGCTTAAATTATAAAAAAATTCTAAAAAATGTAGCACCTGAAACAGAATGGGTTATTAGCTTACTAAATAATATGGCTGCTAAGGCAAAAGCTCATAGAAATAATCTCTTGCTGACAAAGAGCCTACAAAAATTATTTTTCCACTAAAAAATGCAGGTAGATTGTTCTACACAGTTAATGATTGACAGGTCACATTAATGTGTTACTTGTGATCTATAAAATGGGATACTCTTTTTAAGATTGTATAAAAATACTCCATGGGTATTTTAAAAGTTACCTCTTAAAATCCTATAGAGATTGTTTTTAATGCTTTTATAGATGACTATGTAGAGGGAAGCTGATGATAGAATTGCTCAATTATCGTTACTCCCACATATATATGTGTGTGTATATGTGTATTCAAAGAAAAATATATGATGATTTGGCTGCAGAAGCCAGCCCTTTGCCTTTTTTTTATTTTTTATGCATTTTTTAATTAAAAAAAGATTTCCTTTCCTTTTACATACCAAACCCTGTTCCCCCTCTCTCCTCTTATCCCACTCCCCCCACCTACCCCCATCCCCTCCTCATAGAGAGTTACCCCCATATCTTAAAGGTAAAGCAGCTCCAATATGTAGGACAGGAGGTTTTGGAAGTTCTGGAAAGAAAATATAATTGTTATTAATGATGAGAGGCCAAAGCTAAAATTACAGGTAAATGGCATTGAGACTAAAGGTTTAATGGACACTGAAGCTGATGTATCTATAACTTCTCAAGAATCTTAGAATCCCAATGGCTTTTACAAAAAGTCTCCACTCAGTTTTTAGGCATTGGAACATTACCTCAGGTGAAACAAAGCATGGGGTGGATTAAATGTATAGGACCTGAAGGACAAGTAGGGATATTAAAGCCTTATGTGGCTGATACAGCCATGACTTTATGGGGGAGAGATTTGTTACAACAATGGGGAGCTCAAATTAATATTCCTGCAAGTTAAGAAACAGCTCAATGCCAGGTGGTGGTGGTGCATGCCTTTTAGTTCTAGCACTCAGGAGGCAGAGGCAGGCAGATCATGGTGAGTTCAAGGCCAGCCTGGTCTACAGAGTGAGTTCCAGGACAGCTAGGACTGTCACACAGAGAAACCCTGTCTCTAAAAACAACAACAAAAACCAAAACAAAAAATTAGCTCATAAAATGATGTTAAAAATGGATACATTCCTGGAAAAGGTATTGGAAAAAATTATCAAGGAAAATCACAGGCTATACAGGTTGTCCAACAACAGGACAAAATAGGAATTGGCTATCCAAATTTGTAATAAAGGCCACTGCCAGTAACTCAATTGTCCTGCCTTTAAAGTGGTTAACTAATACGCTTGTATGAGTGGGGCAGTGGCCTTTAACTGAAGAAAAATTATAGGTGCTTGTTCTTTTAGTGGTTACCAAAAGCACAGTTAGACTAAACATTGAGGAAACAACTAGTATTTGGAATTTTCTTGTATTTGTTAAAAAAAAAAAAAAGAAATCAGAAAATGGAGAATGTTAACTGATTTGAGAGCTGTAAGTAAAGTAATTCAACCTTTGGGATATTTACAGTTTAGAATTCTTTTACCATCTTTATTACCCAAAGACTGAACTATTATGGTTATTGATTTGTTTCTTCACTATCCCTTTACAAGAACAAGATAGAGAAAAAATTGTGTTTACAGTCCCTATTTATGTTGTGGGATATTTGTATACTGTGTGAAAATATTTTGCTGTGATTGGTCTAATAAAAAGCTGAATGGCTAATAGCTAGGCAGGAGGTATAGATGGGACTTCTGGGCAGAGAGAAGTAGGAGGAGATAATCAGGGCAGAGAGGAAACAGAGGAAACACCAGTGAGATGTGGAAGGAATCAGACATACAGAATGAAAGAAAGGTAAAAAGCCACATGGTAAAATATAGATTAATAAAAGCAGATTAATTTAAGTTATAAATGTTACTGGAACAAGCCTAAGCTAAGGTCAAGCATTCAAAAATAGTAAGTTTCCCTGTCATTATTTGTGAGCTGGCAGCCCAAAGAAAAAAATCTGATTACATACTTATAATAATGCCCAACCTGTAAAGAGTTATCAATGGAAAAATCCTTCCTCAAGGAATGTTAAACAGTCCAACATTAAGTCAATGTTTTGTGCACCAACCACTCGAAGTGGTTTGTAAACAATTTCCTCAATCCATTATTTACTGTATATAGATGATATTTTATTATGTTTCTGACAGATACCTTAGAAAGAATGTTTAAAGTAGTACAAGAAATTTTACCTTGTTGGGGATTACAAATTGCTCCTGAAAAAATACAAAGAGGATATTCTCTTAATTATTTAAGATTAAAATTAAGTAAACAGAGAATCCATCCACAAAAGGTACAGATTAGAAGAGATCAATGTACTCTTAATGATTTTCAAAAATTATTGGGTGGTATTAACTGGTTGTAGCCTACCATTGAGTTGTCTACTCAAGAGTTAAGTGTAGCCAAATGTTTTTTTCAGGTCCCACCCAGCCCTGTGGTCCTGCAGCTGCTTATCAAATAATCATTCAGTCTTTTTTTTTTTTTTTTTTTAAGATTTATTTATTTATTATGTATACAGCATGTATGACTGCAGGCCAGAAGAGGGCACCAGATGTCATTACAGATGGTTGTGAGCCACCATGTGGTTGCTGGGAATTGAACTCAGGACCTCTGGAAGAGCAGTCAGTGCTCTTAACCTCTGAGCCATCTCTCCAGCCCCAGAGTCTTAATATTATTAACAAACTGTATGGCCTATAGCAGGCTTCTTGATACCTAGCTCTTATAACTTTTTTAAAAATATATCTTTTTTTTTTTAAGATTTTATTTATTTATTATATACACAGTGTTCTGTCGTTCTGTCTGCATGCATGCCTGCAGGCTAGAAGAAGGCACCAGATGTCATTACATATGGTTGTGAGCCACCATGTGGTTACTGGGGATTGAACTCGGGACCTCTGGAAGAGAAGCCAGTGCTCTTAACCTCTGAGCCATCTCTCCAGCCCTAGCTCTTATAACTTAACTCAACCCATAACTATTAATCTATGTATCAACAAACGTGTTCCGTGGCTTTACATGAGTCCCATTACATGTTGCTCTTTCAGCAACTGGCTTGCGTCTCTCTAGCCTCTGCCTTTCTCTTTCCTGTCTCTCTCCTTGGATTTCCCGCCTGCCTCTAAGCTGCTTTGCCATAGGCCAAAGCAGCTTATTTATTAACCAATGGGAACAATATATATTCACAGCATACAGAAAGACATCCCCCAGCAGATGGGCCACCCTGATTCTTCTCAAATGATTTATGATTGACAAGAAATTAAGAAAACTCTTTCAAAAAAGGTTACCTAATGTGACAGAAATGGATGTTATGGAAAGTCTTGCAGATAAGTTAGCCTCTTTCAATCCTGTACATCACTTTTAGATTTCTTGTTCTAGCAATTGTTATCCTTGTTCTAGCAGTAATAACTTTATTGGCTTTAAAATGTATTTGGGCTTATTTGCATAAGATTGTAAAACAAAACCATAGTGAAAAGGCTGTATTTGCCTTAAGCCTCCATAATCTTCAACATCATTCATTATAGCCTAAACAGAGGGGGAGATGTAACGGGGAATCCTTCAGTGCATTGCAGCTGGCTTGAATTCCCGAGTGTTAGCACCTGGGCTTTGCACTGTCTTTCTACCTTCTGTTACTGATGCCTTTTGTTTGAAGTGTTTGAATCTTATGAGTTCTTCCTGAAGGACTCAAAGCTTTTGAAAATCTTCGTTGAGAGTACTTGGAAAACCAAAGGTTTTGTGGCTGAGAATTGCTTTAGCATTTTGTTCCTTCAAGGAACTCAGGATTAGAGGTTTTGGTATTCAGAAACTGACCTGCTAAGGTGTAAATTGTAAAACAATAAAGAGGCCTTTTGCAAAGAATATTCAGTCAGTTCACCAGAAGCTGATTCACCTTGCTGCTTTGCTAAGTCAAAACCCATCCTGGACCGACCCTCCTTCTTCCCCGGACGCGGGCACAGCAGAAGCACCGACAAACTTCAGTGGAAGGGCTTCCTGAAGTCAGTGCAGAGCTCACTTAACGACATTGTCTCTTCCCTTTTTGGGTTTTTGCTTGTTTTCTCTATGTAATCCTGCTGGCCTTGAACTCAGAGATCTGCCTGCCTCTGCCTCCCAGAGTGCTGGGATTAAAGGCGTGCGCCACCACCCAGTTAGCCCCATTTCTAACATGTCTTCATGTATACTAATTATGGAAGTTACTGGAACAGACAGTCTCTTGAAGGGTATTTCCTAGTCTGTGTAATTGACAAACCCATTTGGATTAATTCCTAAGGGAAGGGACAGTATGTCTTTGTAATCATATAGTGTTTCCGCAGTTTACAATATCCAGTCTCCAGCTAGAGCCAGAGGCAGGACTGAGATCCCATTCATTTGACCAAAGATTCTGCGAGATTCAAAAGACTTAAAAATAGCTGGGGTGGTGGTGGCAGTGGCGGTGGCGGTGGCACACTCCTTTACTCCCAACACTGGGAGGCAGAGGCGGGCAGATCTCTGAGTTCAAGGCCAGCCTGACTTACAGAGTGATCCAGGACAGCCAGGGCTATACCAAGAAACCCTGTCTTGAAAAAGCAAAAAGAAAAAGACATGTATGAAATGGACACTGTTTTCCCTCATTAGGCTCCCACAAAGCCTTGCAACCCCGACCTTCCACCCTTTCATATGGTACTTTAAATACCAAGGAGGGGCAATTATGACATAGGGGATGAGGTTCAGAAGTGATTACTGTGGAGGGGACCCTAAACAGCTAGACCACAGCTGCCATGACAGGCTTAGGGGCCCAGACACAGCGGCTGGCAGGCAACACCTGGACCCAGGAAAAGCCATAAACCAACCACACCCAGTGGGGCCTGCATCTAAGAGGAAATACCTGACATTCCAAACATTCCCTATAACCCTAGACAAATGTCAGCTAAAGTCCTGAGCCAGGAAATCCCCTCACCCCAACCTCTGCTATGATAAAAAACCCACTGGGTCAGACAGAGAGACCAAGCTCAGAGCTTGAAGATAATAAAGGCTCTTTGCTTTTACATGCGGGATTAGGTCTCCAGGTGGTCTTTTAGGGATCCCTGTGATCTGGGCATAACAAGGAAGGGTTCATTCTCAGAGTCTGACAAGTCACTGCTTAACAGTATGACCAGGCTGGGAGGCAATGAGGCTAGCTGCCTCACTGGACTAGCTGCCCCAGGGTTGAATGTCACTGGTGTCCTGTGCCCTGGAGGCCTGCCAGAGGCGAAGGAGTTTGCAATGGAAACAAAGAGGCACCAAGCCTTTCTTCTGCAGCGTTCCTCTGCGCCCTCTACTGGCAAATCAGTACTCACTCGTGCTGTGTCTAGTGGCAAGCAGAGCAAGAACAGCTTTGAAGCTGAGAGGCAACTCCAAGTGATACCTGACGCAAGTAAGGTACTCAGAAAGTGTCTGCTGCAAATAACAAGCTGTTTGTTTTTACACAAAAGTAGCCAAGTTTACTTTATTGTGTCCCTTTCAAATAACTGAGATGCCGGGGATCTAGCAATCTGGTGTTGGGGTTCAGATGGTCTCCAGTTCTTCCTGGGTACAAGCTCAAAAACTGCAGGCATGAGATAATGCCTAGGAGGAATGTCTTTGGGGCAAAACCAGGCCACAAGGTTAGGGTCGGAGACTGCTCAAGCTGTGCTTGCAGAGATCTCTAGTTTTTGCTAGGTAAACAATATATAAAGTGTGGAAAAATAAAAATGGTCACGCCTAGGCAACCTGAGGCTCATGTTAGGAAACACTGGACTATTAAATTATATCCCCGGGCAGTTTTTGTTTGACAGGGTCTCACTATTCACTGTGTAGACCAGGCTGGCCTTGAACACAGATCTGCCTACATATACCTCCTGAATGCTAGGATAGAAAGTCTGTGCCACTATGTCTGGCTTATCATTTTTCTGACAATAGGATCCTGCGATAGTCCAGGCTTACTTTGAACTTGGGTGTCTCTTGCCTCTGCCCCTGAATTATAGGATCACAGGCCACCATTCCCAGCTTCCCTGACTTCAACTCTTGTGGAGTTTGTGAACCCTGGGAAAAGACTATAGATTCAATCGAATTATAATTAAAGATTTATTGATTAGCTGCTTGTTGTGGAATATTACTTTAACTATGTAAAGACATGTTACATTTGTTTACATTGCATTTGTTTCATGATGTAAAGATGTGTTGCTCTGCCTGCGTTAGGCACCTGATTGGTCTAATAAAAGCTGAATGACCAGTAGAGGGATAGGTGGGGCTGATGGGAAGAGAATAATTAGGAGTCTAGGCTGGAGAAGAGAGAATGAGGAAGAAAGAGGCAGCCACCACATTGACAGGGAATAGGACATACAGAAAGAAAGGTAAAAAGTCCCGAGGCAAAACATAGATGAAGAGAAATTCATTAAAATAAGTTATAAGAGCTAGCTAGCAACAAGCCCAAACTAAGGCTGAGCATTCAAAACTAATAATACGTCTCCGTGTCATGATTTGGGAGCCGGTTGATGACCCAAAAGAAAGCTTGCTACCTTTGGCTTTCCAATGTGGGGCCGGAATTTTCACATAGGGCCTTAGAGAGCTGAAAAAACAAACAATAAAAACAAATGGATACAGCTCCTTTAAGAGGCTCTGCTATCCTGTGAGCACTTGAGAAGCAGGTAGAAACAAAATCGTAGTAAAAACACCTGAAGTGTGGACACCAACTTCCTAGAGCTGAGTCAATTAAATGCAGCTTCTGGTTAAAGACTGAAAGGGGCTTAAGGCTCTGCTCTCACGGAGAGGGGCTATCCAGCCACAGCCAGGAGGAGGGTCTAGCTGTCGCTTAGCAGCTTAAGGTTTGGTTCACATGGTCAGAAAAGGCTGGAGACATGCAGTCAAGACAGGTCCAGAGGAAAAATCCTTTAAACAGGTTACAGTGTGTTTAAAAATGTGCAGACTTAAGAAAATGGGTATAGACAGTCCTAGGAAAAAATAGTTTAAAAATAATAAAAGTAATAGAAAGGAAAAAAGCCACGTAAAGATGGAAAATACACAGGGAGCCTGGACCCTGTATGGTGTTATGGTGACTTTGAATGTTTTTTGAATAATATAAATATCTGTAACCTAGAAGACACTAAATAGAAAATTATAACAACTAGACATCTATAGGAACTCAGAAAATGTTGGTATCCAGTTGTTTTTGTTTTATTTACAGAGTTCTAACCATATTCAATAAGCTTACAAATCTTAAGGTACAGAACGTTTTTTTATTTTAGCTGTTTTAAAAGCACACAGTGTCCTCTCTTGGGCTGTTTTTTTGTTGTTTGTTGTTTTTTTCTCTGTCCTAGAATCAGATGGTCTCTTGACATAATACAGATTTTTGAGGAAAATTTTTAAACAAACAAGCTTGGGTCATGAGAGGGAAGCCATAGCCCAACTCCAGAGCCAGCTTTTTAATAAAGTAGAACAGCATACAACAATATTTTAATATTATCCATAACCAAAAGACTTGAATTCCTGCAAAACCTAATCCAGCAATCAGATGGAGAAACCAGAGCAAGCAGTAGAGTGTGGGCCAGCTGCATCCGTGACGTGAGCAGCAGGTGGTGGAACATGGGCCTTAAGGAACTCAAGTGGCCCAGCCCAACAGTGCAGGGGAGTGGTGTCAGCCAGAACTCCACGGCGAGACAGGAGCTAGCTGGGAGATAGAACCTTCAGAAGCAGAATGAGGGGAAAGGATCTCAAAAGGAGAGCATGGAGAACTGCTTGATGTACCTGTGGGACTTAAACAGCAGGCTCCAGCAAGGCAATGAGACAGAGACAGAGTAAGCTGCAGGAGGAACCTAGCACAGAGGCAGCCAGGAGCAGTCCATCTCACGGAAACCCTAAAATGTTGTAGTATGCAGCTCAGGGGCAATTCGGCTGTGCTTAGTTTGATTCCCATCTCTGCAACAAAGCTTGAAAACACAACCCCAACAGACAACAATGGCGAAAGACAGTACAGTAACAATCAGGAAGACAAGATGAACTCAAGACATACAGTGACTACCTTCATTCATACACCCAAACCAGTAAGGTGTCCCTTCTGCCCCAAAGACTGGGTTTATGATTGCGTCCAATCTTATGTTTTGTATCTTTAAATGTCCGGACTCCAAAACCAAACAGAACAACTAACCCAAGTCCAAGCTTCAGAACTATGGGAAGCAAGCCAGTAAGCAGCACCCTTCCGTGGCATCTGCATCAGCTCCTGCCTCGAGGTTCCTGCCCTGTTTTAGTTCTTGTTCTGACTTCCTTCAATGATGAATAGTGATGTGGAAGTGTGTGCCAAATAAACCCTTTCCTCTATAACTTGCTTTTTGCTCATGGTGTTTCATCACATCAAAAACCCTAACTAGCCGGGCGTTGGTGGCGCATGCCTTTAATCCCAGCACTCGGGAGGCAGAGCCAGGCAGATCTCTGTGAGTTCGAAGCCAGCCTGGGCTACCAAGTGAGCTCCAGGAAAGGCGCAAAGCTACACAGAGAAACCCTGTCTCAAAAACAAAAAAAAAAAACAAAAAACAAAAACAAAAAACCCTAACTAGCACATCATCCATGTGCTGCCTTCTCACTGTGGTTATTTTTCTCTTTCCAGTGCTAACAGAGACCTGTCTCGAAAAGAAAATACTTCCCCAAGCCAGCAGGGGTGTACACCTTTGATCCCAAGACTTGGGAGGCAGAGGCAGTTGGATCTCTGAGTTTGAGGCCAGAGCAACAGAGAAACCTTGTCTTAGAAAAAAAACGAAGCCAAACCAAACCAAAACTTTCTGTCTACTGGGGACTAAAACATTTATAAAATACAACAAGCAGGAATCATACAAATTATTAGAAAAAATAATCAGTCTCTCAGCTTCTCAATGCTCACTTGTGATCATGGTACTTGGCCTACACCAGTTAACAGTGAATCTCTGCTGATTACTGGACCATAGTGGTCTGGACAAATTCTCCCCGCCTAGAGAATCACTACCCACCCCACCCCAGTCCATTAAAACCTCCTATACACTACACCCCATAATCATATCCTGTTCAATATACCTACCTCCTTCATAATCCCCCTGCCCACCCCCACCTACCCCCACCCACAGGGTTTCTCTCTGTAGTCTTGGAACTCACTCTGTCATCCAGGCTGGCCCCAAACTCAGAGATCCTCCTGCCTCTGCCTCCCAAGTGCTAAGATTAAAGGTTTGCACCACCATCACCCAGTCATATAACATGTTATGACATTTTCCTGCTAATGTCAAAGAGTAACAGCCCTCTGATTTGAAGGTTATGTAAAATTCATTGTGCATCTGAACCTTGCACCAGTCATTGGGTGGAAACTCAGAAACATGTTTGGCAAATGAGTCCAACTTAACTTAGCTCTGTGGCAAAGAGCAGACAACAAGCAACTATATAAATTGTCAACAGACTTTTAATAATTGAGGTGGATTTAGGAAAAGCTAAATAGTCTGGTCGCATCGACACAAGTGGAGAACTCAGTAGGCTGTCTGAGACTGCTGCTGGCGGTAGCCACCACGGCGCATATAACCTTCGTTTTTTCGGTAACCATCCTTTTGGTCTGTAGGAGAAAGATGCATAGGAAAAAGAGGGAGTGAATGCCTGGAGAGAGACAAAGGTGCAGAGATTCTGGGAGAATGGAGAGGCGGA
Source organism: Peromyscus leucopus (assembly GCF_004664715.2). Taxonomy (NCBI): domain Eukaryota; kingdom Metazoa; phylum Chordata; class Mammalia; order Rodentia; family Cricetidae; genus Peromyscus; species Peromyscus leucopus. The sequence continues at coordinate 78,185,218 of NC_051063.1, read as the reverse complement.
ACACTCACCTCGGAAATAGCCACCATAGGTTCCCTGCTTATGGTCAAACACCCGTTCATTGTTCTCCACTAAGCTGCCAAGCTTCTCGGCCAGCTGCAGAGCCAAGTTCTGCTGGGCAGTGGGCTCGGTACGGTGCATCACCACTGTCTGTGTCGGCTGGTCCAGAGAAGCCTGAGGGAGAGGGACAGACAGGGTCGAGGTCAGACTATACTGGCTTCTTTGTGACTCTACCTGCTCAATCCACCATCTCTGCCCCTCACCATCAATTCTTCATTAATGATCATCTTGCTGATGATGGAGTGAACAGTGGGTAGATCCAGTTCGAACATATCTGACAGTGTCTCCATACTGGGGAAATAAGCCAGGAAAAAGAGGGTGGCTAGGAACCTTGATTACAAAGCTGGGGTTCTATACCCCCCAGAGCCCGTCCTACCTTATTGAGTCATAGACACTGCTGTAGGTAAAGAGGTAGGTCCTCAGTGACTCTTCCTGGATCTTCCTGTGAGAGAACAGAAAAAGGTGAGGTCCTAAGGGAAGGAGACCAGCCAATGTTTTCTTTTCCACCCACTACAGCTTTCGTTACTGCTCACCGAACTAGCATGGTGCGAACTTTGTCAGCCTCAGGGAAAAGGTCCCACACTTTCCCATTCATCTTTTCATTAATGATGAAACTGTGGCAGGTCTTCCAGTCACCCATCTTCATGGCCTTGGAGGCAGCAACCACATGCTCCCTCATTGATTCAGGAGGACCTGAAAGGGCAAGAATAAGGCAGGACTGAAAGAAACTTGAAGCCACGGCTCCTGCTCTCATGAGTACTGTTTAAGGAGAAAAAGAGGCCAGAAGGGCAAATAATCAGACTAAAGACTTTACCAGCTCTCCACTCAGTATGGACAAGTCACTTAGTAGCTGAGACACTGACTTTGGTATGAACCAGTCCATAAAGAAAGACGTTTCAGGGACTACTGAATCCCTTGAAACTGTTGACAAATGGTTGTTGTGTAAACCCTCTTGTGTATCTTTCTAGGAAAAAGGTCCACAGCTTTTCATCAGATTCTCTTAAAGTTCCTTGACCTTAAAAAAAATTACTGGGTGGTGCTAGAGCACCTTTAACCCCAGCAGAGGCAGGCCGACCTCAGTTTGAAGCCAGCCTGGTCTACAGAGTGAATTCAGGGTCAGCTAGAGTTACACAGAGAAACCCTATCTCGAAAAACAAAACAAGAGTCTAGGGGCTGAACAGATAGCTCAGTAGTCAAGGGCACTTGGCTGCTCTTCCAGAGGACCTGGGTTGAAGTTTCACAACCTTCTGTACTCAAGTTTCAGCAGATGCACCACATTCCTTTTGCCTCTGTGGGTACGTGGTATGTGGCAAATACATACAGGGAAAACACACACACATGCACGAATGCACGGCTTTGGGGATGGAGAGATGGCTCTTTCCCAGTTAAAGAGTCATTAAAGGCCAGGCGGTGGTGGCACACGCCTTTAATCCCAGCACTCGGAAGGCAGAGGCAGGCAGATCTCTGTGAGTTCGAGATCAGCCTGGGCTACAGAGTGAGTTCTAGGAAAGGCTCCAAAGCTACACAGAGAAACCCTGTCGAGAGAGAGAGAGAGAGAGAGAGAGAGAGAGAGAGAGAGAGAGAGAGAGAGAGAGAGAGAAAAGAATCATTATAGAACCTAGATTTGGTTGTCAGCATCCACAGGCTTCTATAACTCTAGTTCCAGAAAATCTGATACCCTATCATGGCCAGCACCTGCACGCATATGATGCATATAAATGCACACATACATACATACATATACCTTTAAAAAAATGTTTGAGCTGGGTGTGGTGGAACACAACTTTAATCCTAGCTCTCGGGAGGCAGAGGCAGGCGGATTTATGAGATCAAGGCCAACCTAGTCTACAGAGAGTTCCAGGACAGCCAGGGCTATAAAGAAAAACCCTGCCTCAAAACAAAACAAAACGAAAAAGTTTAAAATATTTCAAATAGGATATTTATCAAACTTCATTAAAAAAAAAAAGAGAGAGAATCTTACTCTACATAACATGGTAGCTTAGAACCCACTACAGGGAACACTAGCTGTTCTTAATTAATTTTTTTGTCTTTGACTTCTGAATGCTGGGATCACAAGCACGCGATGACACTCAATTTAACCTTACTCCTTTTCACATTACCTGTTGTGGGATATTTGTACACTGTGAAGATATATTGCTGTGACTTTTTAATAAAGAGCTGAATGGCCAATAGCTAGGCGGGACTTCTGGGCAAAGAGAGGAAACATGTGATGAATCTAGGTGTGAGAGAGGGAAACTCCAGGATGGGCAGTATGTGACAGAATATAGATGAATAGAAAGAAATGGGTTAAGTTTTAAGAGCTAGTTTAAAACAAGCCTAAGCTAAAGCCAAGATTTCATAATCAATACGAAGTCTCCATGTCATTATTTGGGAGCTGGATGCTGGGACAAAGACTCATTCATTACATATGGTGCCCAAAGTGAGGATCAAACGTCCAAACATAGGGCCTGAGAGAGCTAAGAAAAGTTTTGGACAAGGAGCCAGATGTGGCTTCCTGGACCTGTAGTCTCACAGACCGGACAGTGCTCGGCATACAAAGGCACAGCTACTGGCTACTGGCTGCTGCCTGTGGGCTAAAGTCAGCCACCTAGGGCTATGTGCTAAACTGAACTATGCAGCAGCTTGACGTGGCAGTTTAAGATTTGTCTCATGTGGTCAGAGAATGCTGCAGGTGCTTAGTAAAGCCAGGTCCAGACACATAAAAAGCTCTAAAAAGGTACAGTATGTTTAAAAATGTATTTAGATGCTAAATTAAAAAAAAAAAGAGAGAGAAAGAAAATGGGTATAGGGAGTCATAGAAAAAAGTTTAAAAATAATGAAGTCTTTAAAGAAAGAGTAAAGTAATATACAAAGAATAAGCCGTATAATGATGGGAAATACATAGGGTGTCGAGTGTATAGTGCTTGTTGACTTTGAATTTTTTAAATGCTAATGTACAAAAAAGCAATAGCTGCTGAGAGACACTGGATCATGGGAACTGCTAAATTAAACCAATCCAGACATCTTAAGAAGGTCTTCACTTCAGAATGCAAGTCAAAATATACGTTGCACTGGGAGAGGTTATGCCTTTGTTTTCACAGGAAACAAGAAGTTATTGTTCTCTTCAAAATTAATAAAGATCAGATTTGACTGGGGGAGACCTAAGGATCTTGGCTATAGACATGAGAGAAAAAGCCATGAAAGACTATAGGACAGGTGATGTGTATGCTGATTCCTCTACTATGGGAATAACTTTGAGACTGGATGAGACATGATAAATCTTGTTAGCTACAGAGTCCTCATGACTTATTATTACATGCCATCCTTTCATATAACATGAACGGAGATTTATATTACAGTTTGGTTATATAGTCCAAACAAACTTACAAAGTTGACAGATGCCTTTAATCTGCTCAAATATAAAATAGAAAATCATCTTTAGCCAACTTGTGCACACCACACATTCCACACTTGTGTTAATACAGATGTTACTTTTAAAAGTTTGTGTTTTCAGAACAAAGGACCAGACACCAATAAAAACAAGACAAATAGCCCAGGTGATCCAGCCTCTGAGAATTCCTCTGTTGCAGTTTCCTCAAAAATCTACATCCAGAACTTCAAAGCTGCTAGCTGAGATGGTTTAGCCTCACAGACTACTCTAGTCAGATTTCAGATAAGCCCTACATTTTCCTATCACACCGAGACTAGACAACAGCTAGCTCTCCCAGGACTTGACCATTATCTCAATTTTTGCAGGTACCTAACAATGCCACTGCCCCCAAACAACAGGAAGCAGACTAGAGAACACAACGTCCACATTATCAAGAGAAGGAGTGGGTTGTTTTAGTTGTTTGTCATCATTTGGGGGTGGGAGCAGTTACAATTTCTTACCAGTCATGATCAGGGAGAAAGCTAAACAAAAAAATATATAAATGATGGGATAAAAGGATGGATTATCAAGTCTACTTTTGAATAACCACTAGTCTCAAATACTTTACATTGGTATGGATTTTTGTATATTGATACAAATTTAAGGTTATTTTTGTTATATTATATCTATATTTCTACTCTTGTTTAAGGTATTGTACTTATGCAGCTCATTTAAAAATGTAAAGTTTTCGTCCTTAAAAACTATAACAATCAAACTTATAGTATGTTTTCAAGGTCAGAGATATATTTTAAATAGATAAATGGTCTTTTTCTTCAAACACTTCAGAGACCTACAGAATATGGCATTTAACATGTTTTTTTTTTTTTGTTTTGTTTTGTTTTTCTGTTTTTTGTTTTTCGAGACAGGGTTTCTCTGTGTAGCTTTGCGCCTTTCCTGGAACTCACTTGGTAGCCCAGGCTGGCCTCGAACTCACAGAGATCCACCTGGCTCTGCCTCCCGAGTGCTGGGATTAAAAGCGTGCGCCACCACCGCCCGGCCATTTAACATGTTTTAATAACATAAGGCTTTTCATGACAGTGAGACACATTTGCTCCTGGCAGCACAATTTACTTCAAGAGGATGACAGGCACTGAAGAACCTCCTTATGGAGTTTGCTTTCAATGTGTCAAAGCTAGTCACTTCAGCAAGAAACTGCCCTTGCCTCAACTACTGACAGCATGCTGTCCAAATTGGGTGATCAGGACACAAAAGAAGGTGACTGCTGAACTTTGCCAAGACAAGGTAGGATAGTCCTTCAAAATTCCTGCTTCACAAAAATGTCTGTCAGATATTCTAGACCCATAGGACAAAGATAGATCCCTCAATGTCATAGAGGAACCTTGGGTGACTGTCCAGGCAGCCAGCTGCTCCTGTCACTTCTATCGTTTGGCAGTGGCTTGCTCTGCACTTACTGTTTACTTAGATAATGCTATACCCAAGAACGGATGGCTCAGTGTGTAGTGTTGGAAGCCAAGCCTGACGTCCTGAATTCAATTTCCAGCACCCACATGGTGGAAGAAAAGAACCAATTTGCCAAGTTGTCCTCTGCTCTCTACATGTACTCTATGGCACACATGTCACCCCCCTCCCCAACAATAAACAGAACAACAAATTTAAAAAGAAATTTAAGACTGATATATTTAGCCTCAACCTAAATGATCTCTATGAAACCACAGGTTTTATGTACTGATTTGTGACTCAGCTCCCAAACACGATCTTGAAGAACAACCCAGAATGTACCTGGAATTTAGGGAACAAAGCACAAAAGTCCCAAGTCTGGAAATGGGTAGCATATATAAATATGGCTGACACTGGGACAAACATGGGTTGTGATCAGGCCCAAACTGTAAACACCCACCTTCTTGGATTAGCCCCCACTCTGCCACTTTTGGTAAACTTTGCAAAAAGACAAAGCCAGGCATAGTGACAATATGCCTCTGAAGCCAGCACTGGAGAGGCAGGCAGGTGATCTCTTTGAGTTAAAGACCAACCTGGTCTGCACATGGAGACCTGTCAGAACTTACTTCCACAAGTTGTCCTCTGACTCCAAATATTTAAACAAGGTTGGAAGCTCTAAGAATTATCTCTACAAATCAAAAAAACAAAAATAGTGCAAGACTAAATAGGAAACTGGCTTGCTTTTTTTTTTTTTTTTTTTTTTTTTTTTTTGAGGCAGTCTGATCATATAGCCAAGAATAGCCTTAAACTTGAGGTCCTTCTGTCAGTTTCCCAAGCACCAAGATTCCAAGTGTGTATAATCAGATCCGGTTTAGAAACCGGCATTTAACTCTATTATGCATAACAGAGTCAGGACTGTGATGAACCAGAAAGTCCTTCTGTATAGCTTTTACTTCAGTTCTCAAAGCTAGCTCCATGAGAAGGTAAGCCTAGGACAACTAGATCTCCCAAAATTCTATTAAGACACATGGACATTCAGATTTTCACTGAAGTATTCCTAGAAAATAAAACATCACCGTGTAAGCCAAACACAATTTAACTAAGGGGCATCTGCATCTGAACATGGCCATATAAGCAAGACCAAAGGACCAACATGTAAGGGGATGACCATGGAAAGGAAGCGTGGTTCACTCAAGTACTTCCAGGAACCACTGTATAGGAAGGTGCAGTCACTTCCTGCCCCAGTGACTCACTTACTCAGCCCCTGTATGAAAGCCTTTCAAAAGTGACCAAAGTATGGCTGGCAGTGTATCTCAGCGGTAGAGCACTTGTCTAGCACATAAGGCCCTGGATTCCATCCTTATCACCACTTCATTTATTTATTTATTTTAATTTCTTTGTGCATGTTGTGGTGGTGCTCAGCGCTTGAGAGGTAGAATCAGGCAGAGGATTTCTCTCACTCACTACTTATTTTCGTCAATCAGGATCTTTCCTTGAGCCTAAGATTCCCTCCTGGTTAGGCTGAAAGCCAGCAAGCCTTAGTGATGCTCCTGTCTCTGCCTAACTGAAACTGGAGTCAGTGTTTTCAGGGATGCCCAACTTGTTACACAGGTGCTGGGATCCAAACTCTGGTCCTCAAGAACGCAGAGCAAGCACTTTTAACCACTGCGTCATCTCTCCAGAATCCTAGTATCACTTGTACACACTTTTAATCCCAGCACTTGGGAGAAAGGTGGGTAAATTTTTTTGAGTTTAAGACCAGTCTGGTCTACACCATAAGTTTCAGGTTGGACATGGCTACATAGTAATACCATGCACTAAAAAATCAAACAAAAACAAAAAACTGATCAAAGAAACCAATGTTAAGATTCTTGGATGGTAAAACTCTATTATGTTTACTTGGGTGAAAGATAATGGGGATGAAGTTGAAAAACAGTAAAAAGGTATGTATTAACTGCACTAAACTAGGACAAATCGTTTAAATTTAAATCCATACTGCAGTTTTATCATCAGGTAAAAGGTAACAAGAGTATTCACATATAATGTTTTATTATTAAAGCAAATTTAATAAATTTTGTTTTATTGAGACAGGATTACTAAGTAGTCGTGGGTGGCCTGGAACTTTCTTTGTAGACTAGGCTGATTTCAAACTCAACATGTCTAGAATAACAAATTATTTCTCAGAGACTGTGCCAGGCAGAGGATGCACCAATATAAAATATAAATCAAATGCAATCATCTTGTGAGGAAGTTATTCCATCAACTTTTCTTAATGCTTATGGGCAAGCAAAGATGCCCATAAGCAAAGATCCAAGAAGTGTACAGGGCTACACAGGCACACACTCACCTAGCAGGGGCTGCCGCTCTCCTACCCGCAGTTGGTGATGGAACTGCTTGCTGATCATGCGTCTTCGGGCATCACTCTCATGGGCAGCCATGTAGGGGATCTCCAGGAGCATGGCAGACACCAGATAAACACACTCCAGCAGTTCCAGGTTGATGTGCAGATGAAAGGGCACCTGTCGGCGTCGCTCGACCTTCTCCTGTTCCTGGTTGCGCTCCTGTAGGCTGCGCAGCAGCAGACCCTGGCCCAGAAGCTCCTTGGCACGACCACTGGACTGGATATCCAGAAGGGCATTGTGTGCATCCTTTGTCAGACCTTGGCGGAAGGCACAGATGCCCAGCTGTACCATGGTACGGTTATACAGGATCTGAGCACAAAGGGCAAAGGAGACAGTCATAGGCAAACAGTTCATTTAATTCAGCAAATATACTTAAAGCATCTATTTTGTTTTGGCAGTAAATAGGCTAGGGCCAGAGAACAAAACAAATTAGGCCTATCTTCCATTCTAGAGGTGGGGTGTGCATTACTATGAGAGAGGTAATCTAAGCTAAGGAGAAAAATAAACTGAGGGGAAGATTTACAAAGTGAGTTTGTATGGTGATAGAGATTGACAATTTGGTAAAGGCTTTATTGTGAAGAATAGCTAAGAACTAAAGAAGCCATATAGATAAACAGGGATTAAAGTCCACGATAGAAAAAGGAAATGCAGTGGTCCAGATGAATAACTGACCCAAGTATACTTGAAGAATAAAAGTGATGTAGCTGAGACTTGTCAAAGACTTTACCATAAACCAGAGAGTGGGCATGTGTAAAGCAGGATTTAAAGATGGGAAACCATGGTACTTGGTGATAAACTCTGACTTTGGCTGCTATAATAAGAAACCACATGGCAGGCCTTGCCTTCTTGTGGGAGGGAAGAGGGGATCTTTGATTGGTGTGTAAAATAAAAAGGAACTCACAGAAAGACAAAGTGGACACGAAGGCAAACCAAAGCGAGATCAGGAGGAAGGTGGTGGGCTGATGATTTCTTAGGAAAAGGGAAAGGATGATCTATTCTGGAAAGATGGCTCAGTGCTCTTCCAGAGGACCTGGGTTCAGTTCCCAGAACGTACATGACCGCTCACAACTGTCTGTAACTCCTGTTTTAGGAGATTTGGCACACTCACACAGGCATATATCCACATAAATAAAAACAGATCAATCCAAAAGGAAAGAAAAAAAAAAAAAAGAAAGAAAGAAAGAAATGACCAGACAGACTACAAAGAAAAACAGCTCGAGAATCAGACGTAACATGAAAGAAAACCAGGCATGGGGCAAGCAAGGTGACACACACTGGCAATGCCAGCACTCAGAAGGCAGAGGCCAGTGGATTTGAATGAGAGACCCTGTCTCCAAACAAGAGGAGAACCAGCACCATCAAACAGGTCACTGAGGTTTCTGGTCAACAAGATGGAAGGATGCATGGGTTCGCCACTAATCAAGACAAGGAAGACTGTAAACAGAAAAAAACTGGGGGGGAGGGGGAGCCCAGAGAGGCAGGGATTAAGGTTTCTTAATTGAGGGTCTTGATGTGCTTTGCACTTATAATCCTCCTGCTTCAGCCTCCCAAGTTCCTGGTGCAGATATTATAGAACTGGTCCTGCATCCCCCAGAGTTGGGAATTAAACTTAGGATATTCTACATACTGGTAAGTTTTCTATTACCTCTGAAACACACAGCCCAAGAGTAAGTTTTATTAACTACAATAATAAAAATATTAAGAGATCATGAACATAAATTTAAAGAACCTTTAAAAAAAATTCTACCCAGAGCTGAAGAGATGGCGCAGTGGCAAAAGCACATTACACATCATTACTCTTGCAGAGCACCTGAGTTTGGTCCCCAGTACCCATATCAGATGGCCCCCAATCACCTTTTGCTTCAGCTTCAGGGGGATCCAATGCCTCAAGCTTCTGAGGGCACACAAACTTATATGCACACGGCCACACACACATAATTAAAATTTTTAAAAATTATTTTTAGAAGCAGTCCTTGCCTAATATACACAAGGCCCTGGGTCTGATTCCCAGCACCACATAGTAGCATGGAGGTACAGGACTACAATCCCAGGGCTCAGGTGGTAGAGGAAGGAAAAAAATCAGATGTTCAAGGTCATTCTTGGCTACATGGCAAGTTTGAGGCCAAGACTATAGATATTCCTTTAAAAAAAAAAAACAACAATATTAGCATTTGGGAGTAGGAAAGACAAATAAAGAAAACCAGCAGGGCCAAAGAGATGGCTCAGGAGGGATAGGTATTTGCCACTCATGTGAAGCCATGTGGTTGTTTTTGCAGTTTTACACAAAACCACCTAAGCAAAATAAGAGGGCAACAGAATATTTGTTATAAATGATGCTGGTACAACTTAGTATCAATGTGAGGGGAAAAGAGAACTGACCCTAATCTCATACTACATGAGATTAAGTCAAGATAAACTGTCTAAATGCAAAAATTAAAACCACAAAAGTTTAGCTGGGCGGTGGTGGCGCACGCCTTTAATCCCAGCACTTGGGAGGCAGAGGCAGGCGGATCTCTGTGAGTTCGAGGCCAGCCTGGGCTACCAAGTGAGTTCCAGGAGAGGCGCAAAGCTACACAGAGAAACCCTGTCTCGAAAAAAACCAAAACCCCCCCCCCAAAAAAAAAAGTTTATCAAGAGATAGGAAAAAAAGACAAAAATACTTTTATGAATTTTATTTTTATATTTCTCAGTTTTTTTTTTTTTAAAGACAGGGCTTTCCTGTGTAGCTTTGGATGTCCTGGAACTTACTCTGTTGACCAGGCTGGCCTTGAACTCACAAAGATTCACTTGCCTATGCCTTAAAGGTGTGTGCGACCACTGCCGACTATTTTTATTTATTCTTTAAAAAACTTAAGCCATAACTGGGCAGTGGTGATGCAGGCCTTTAATGCCAGCACTTGGGAGGCAGAGGCAGGCGGATCTCTGTGAGAAAGGCCAGCCTGGTCTACAAAGCAAGTTCCAGGACAAGAAAGACTACACAGAGAAACTGTCTCAAGGTGGGGGGAAAAAAAAACAAAAAACTTAAGCTGGGCATGATGGCAACATGCCCTTAATCCCAGCCCTCAGGAGGCAGGTGGGTCTTGGTCTATATAGTGAGTTTCAGGATAGCCAGGGTTACACAGTGAGACTGTCTCAAAAGACAAAAAAAGTTCAAAATTTTTTATTTTTTGTGTGTGTTTTGCCTGCATGTATGTCTGTGTATTACATGTGCACCTGGAGCGAGAAGTCAGAAGAGATGTCAGATGATGGTTGGGAGCCACCATGCTAGGAGCTGAAACTTGGGTTCTCTGCAAGAACAAGTGCTCTTAACTGATGGGCCATCTCCCCAGATCCTATTTTAAGTTATGTGTAGGTGTGTACCTGCATTTGGGTATGTGCTTATGAGGACAGGTGCCTTGGAAGCCCGAAGTGTATTCTCTGAAGCTAGAGTCAGTGACAGTTATGAGCTTCATGGTGTGAATGCTGGGAACTGAACTTGGGTCCTCTGGAAAAATCTCTCCAGTCCCCATCTTCATAAATTTTAAGCAAAGATTTATTTAGACACAACTTAGAAAATATATTAAAATAAGCCATTTTGTGGCGGTAGCACATGCCTTTTTAACCTAGCACTAGGGAGCAGGTAGAGGGAGGTATATCTCTGTGAGTTCGAGGCCAGCCTGGTCTACAGACCTAGATCCAGGACAGCCAAGGCTGTTATATAGTGAAACCCTGTTTCAAAACAAAACAGAAATATATTTAAAAAAATACTGTAACAAAAAGGCACAACTAAGACAAAAGAGCCTGGAATGAAGTATCTGAAATCTGATAAAGGGGTGGTCATCCAGCCAGGCATGGCGGTGGCCTTTAATCCCAGCACTCAAAGGCCAGCCTGGTCTACAAGAGTGAGTTCCAGGACAGCCAGGGCTGTTACACAGAGAAACTCTGCTCAAAAACCCAAAAGGAGTGGCCATCCAAAATATATGAAGAATTCCTATAACTCCATAATAAAAACAAATACTCAAGTGTAAAAGACTAAGCAAGAGTTGGCCTTTCATTGATGAAATAGAAAAAGGATGAAGAAAAGATATTGTCTAAACCACCACTCCCGGGCAGGAGAGATGGCTCAGCGGGAAACAGTTCCCTTGCTGCACAGACTCGAGGATCAGAGTTTGAATCCCAGGAGCCACACTAACGGCGGGATGGAGAGGAGTGCATTTATAACAAACCGCACTGCTCCTACGGGACACAGGAAACTCCCGGGAAGCCATGCGTCAGCAACAAAACACTCTTGTTTCAAACGAGGTGAAAGGTGAGGACCCACTGACCTCTACACATGCGCCATGGCACACAGCACCCGCCCCCAATACTTAAAAATTTAAAACCACCATGACTAGACAGGTTTACAAAATGTAAATGTATTTCCCACAATACACACAAAAGGGAGCTACACCTCAAATGTGGCTTTTAGTACCTTCTCCATATAAAAAGGTCCTCAAAATGTTGCTATACAGAAAACTGGCTGCCCCATTGTCACGAACCCTCCTAATTTCACTGTATCACAGTTATCTAGGTCCCTTTTCCCTCTAGTTTAACTGCTTCAAAAACCCTTTTCCTCTTTCTAGAAAAGTAAGATCACCTCCTAATGCTTTGAACCAGACAGTAGGTAAATAAATAAATGTTGGCTGAATACGCTAAGTGGATTTTAACGTTGTGGGATAGCACAAATTTTATGTCCATATGGGAAAGATCAAAGAATGCTAGGATGTGGAAAAGACCAAGCACCTGTCTGGGTCTGCATTAGCCAAACAGGTGCAATTCTTGTTGAGTCCATTTACTTATCTAAGAAAGAACAGGGGCCTGAGGCCTGGCTTCTCCTTCACCACGAAGGCTGGTTATCTCTTTCACCTACCTGTACTGGTGGATCTGCATGCTGAATGTTGTCTTGTAGGTGGCTCATGAGCATGAGGTCACGGGCCTGATACCAGCGGGAGTGGAGAGCATGATGGTAGATATGGCAGAGGATTGCACAGGTACGGATCCGGTCTGTACGGTCCTTGGCATAGATGTATTTGCAGAGTCTTTCCATCAACACAGCTGAGTCCTCACCCTCATTTTCTGCCTGGTCTTGCTCAGACTAGAGGAACGGAAGATCTTAGTGATGGCTATCCAGCAAAGACCATGGCTTTAAATGGCTTAGGCCCCAGCAACAAAACACGGGATTCTTTCCAACCTCAGTGCAATCCCTCCGATTCCCCTCCTGTTCTATTTCAGAAGTCCTTTGGAGATAGAAGACTTACCATCAAGGCCTAACAGATAAGGAGGACAAATTCACACTTCTCCCACTCCTCACGATTGCCAAGTAATCTCACCTTTGAGGACCCTTCAGGAGGAGTAAGCTGACGCTGATGGGCCTTGTAGTCGAACTTGTAATACGTGTGCAGGATGCGCCTCAAGTAGATCTGGCAGATTTCCTCAGTGGTACCTTTCTCCTCCAGGTAGCGCTGCACACGTTCAATGATGGCACACACTTGTGCTTCATCCTTCAGATGCTCCACATACTCTGGGAGGGAGGACATCCATCCTCATCTCAGATGTGAATACCAGCTTTCCCAACCAGATCATGAATCCAACCACTCTGGCTTGCCCTCTACAGCTATACCCTGAAAACATCATCCTCTCCCAAGAGCTTACCATCTCACGGCTTAGGAAGGAAAAGCACCTCAATTACCAACTTGGTCAGCAAGGCCTATACATTTAGCACCTGCCTCCAAGGGCTGTCCTTTCACTCTGACTTTAATGCTTGTAACACCCCTAAGTCAGTATCACCTCCTGTACTCTACCTCTCACCAAAGTCCCTATTTGAACAGGCTTACCTTGGGAGTGAGGATCAGTATTTTGCATTATTTTGGTAAATTCTTCATCCATTCGCTCCACCAGAGTTAGGATGCAGCCCCGTACACGCAGTGGCTGAAGAAATATGCAAAGAAGGAACACAATTAATCCAAGGTTCTAGCCTAATCTCAACTCCTGTCTCTACCATGCCTTCCCGATTGTGCTGCCAATCCCTCCCTTTACCTGATCAAAATTGTTTAAGTTCTCACTCTCTTCCAAAATGTTCTCTCCAACGAAGATGTTGGAATGTGCTACCAAGATATCCATCAGTTCATTGATGCAGTCCAGGCACATCTGCCACATCTCTGGCTGTCAGGAGATGAAATGACGAAGTTAAAGGATGGATTAAATGATGTTTCTGAAGAACACCAAGAATCACAGGGCCTTTGACACCCAAGCCTTAAAACACTATTTTCTCCTGAACCCCCCAACGTAACCCCGGTACTTTTCTGTTCTCACCTTCATGTACGTGGCCAGGTTAGGGTTGTAGTCGTAGAGAGAGGCAATGATATTGAACTTGATCTTGACAATGACACCCTCCCCCAGGTTGTTTTCAGAAGCAATCTGAACCAGCAGCTGTAGCAATTCAATCTGGGTGGCACTGGAGGGACACAGAACTGGGTAAGGATTCAAGATAAATGGCCAGTCTCACCCTGTTATGCAGGAAGCCCTCTTCAGACCGGCACAACAGCCAGTTCCACGTTTCTTGACTACCCGTGTATGTGCTTCTTGTTTATTGATGGGTTCTTCTGAGACAAGGTCCCATAGAGCCCAGGCAGGAAGACCTTGAGCTTCTGGTTCTTTGCCACCCAAGTGCTGGTTTTATGTGAGCTCAGGACTCAAACCCAGGGCTCCATGTATGCTGGGCAAGCACTCTACCAACTGAACTATATTATAGCCCCAATCCTTGCTTCTCTTTTAAATCCCCAATAGAAACAATGGTAATGTTAGCCATCCGGAAGTGCTATTTCCAAAAGGTCTTCATTCTTCCCATTCTATTAGGTTACGTAACAACTAAAGACAAATATCATTTCCATTTACTTAACTGTAGTAACAGAAGTTCAATAAGCTTTCAAACTATGAAAACTTAGCAATGGCCCAAGCCTACGAATCTCACCGGTCTGTTCCCTTCTTGCCTCTGGCCTGTAGAATCTCATTCAGCTTCTTGATGACAACAGCATGAGTAATCTCAGTTCCCTTGGCGAACATTTTTGGCTTCTCCTGGGCAAGAACATATCCTGTCACACGCACGTCAACAGAAACCTGTTCTTGTTTTAGGTTCCCTACCACTCCGACCAGGTGGGCACCTGTACTCTCCCAAATCCATCTCCTTACTCCGAACTCCTCACCTTAACCAGTGGGACTCCACCGCGGACCCTTTCCCACTCCCCGCCTTCATTGTCCTCCTCTTCCTCATCCAGGCGCTTAGACTTCCTATCGTGCTTCTTCTTGGCTTTGTCTTCCCGTTTCTTCTCAGCTGCTTTTTTGTCCTCCTCTGTGGTGGGTGCTCTGACAGGAGACAAGGAGATGAGAGAGGAGTCCTCGTCCCACCTCTGGGGTTACCTTACAGGTGCACACCACCAATATTAATTAATGCATTGCTTAGGGATTGAACACAGTACCTCATTAATGCTAGGTAAGCACTCTATCAACTCAACTACATCCTAGGCCCAGAACCTACTTCTCCAAATTTGCACATACGCCAAGTATGCTCAGTAAGTTGATGTCTCTGGGTCTACATAACTATACATTATGTCCACAGCTCTGAGATTAGAGGAGCTAATGCTTCCAATCAACTTCATTTTCCCTGTACCCAAGTATTACTCCCAGTACTAAAGATACTGTGATCCAAACCTCAAAAGTATAATGAATTCAAACACCTGTCATTGTTTGACCTCTCTTATGACAGACCACATTTCAATACAGCCACATCTTTTATTTTTAAATTATCTTATTATCTTATGTGTCTAAGTGTCTTGCCTGTACATATATATATGTATCATGTGCATGCCTGCTGAGGTTAGGATGAGGTCATTAGGGCCCCAGGACTGACATTACAGATGGCTGTGTGTTATCATGTGGGTGCGGGAATCAAACCCAGGTCCTCTGCAATAGCAACAAGGACTCTTAACCACTGAGTCAATTTTTCAGGCCTTTTTTATCTTTTTGGATAGCCTGGAACTCTATGTAAATCTGGTAACTTTGAACTCACAGAGATCCAAACAACAAACGCCCCAAACATTTATAAACATACAATTATACCTGATTAAAGCTATTAAAAATTTAAGAGATGCCAGGTGGTGGTGGCAAATACCTTTAATTTCAGCACCCAGGAGGCAGAGGCAGGTGAATCTCTGTGAGTTTGAGGCCAGCCTTGTCTACAGAGAGAGAAAGAGAGTCCAGGACAGTCAGGGCTACACAGAGAAACTGTCTTAGGGGGGAAAAAAAGACATAACATGTCTATGAGATACTCTAAATCCATTAATAAAGAAAAAATCCTCTATGTCCTATACTTCATTTTTCTCTAATTTTGAAGGTTGGAAAAATAGAAAGTAGCTCAGTGACATGCTTGCACAAGTATGAGATCTGAGTTTGATCCCCAACACACACACACACACACACACACACACACACACACACACTCCTATACCTATGTATGTAACAACAACTAATGGAAAAAATGTGAAAGACAGCAAGGGTGTATAGATGTGCGGGTTTGGAAGGAAAGGAAAGAGAGAAATGGGAAACGATGTAATTGTATTATAACCCACCCCCAACACACACACAAAAGCAAGCCAGGTAAGGTAGCACCTGCTTGCTGGGCGGTGGTGGCGCACGCCTTTAATCCCAGCACTCGGGAGGCAGAGGCAGGCGGATCTCTGTGAGTTCGAGGCCAGCCTGGGCTACCAAGTGAGTCCCAGGAAAGGCGCAAAGCTACACAGAGAAACCCTGTCTCGAAAAACCAAAAAAAAAAAAAAGGTAGCACCTGCTTGTAATCTCAGCATCCATCCCAGAGATAGATGGATCCCTGGATCTCACAGCCCAAATAGCCTAACCCACCCAGCAAACTACAAAACAATGGAAGACCCTGCCTCAAAAAAATAAGGCAAGGTTGGGCATGGTGACACACCATTAGTCTTCCATCACAGCACTTAGGGGGCAGATACTGTTCCAGGTCAGCCTGGTCCATACAGTGAGATCCTGTCTCAAACAAAATTAACTTACAAAGGTGAGTAGTTCCTTAGGAATACCACCCAAAGCACACCTTGGACTTCCACATATACACATGCACGCGCGCGCGCGCACACACACACACACACACACACATATACACATGCACACGCGCGCGCGCGCGCGCGCGCACACACACACACACGCGCGCGCGCGCACACACACACACACACACACACATATACACATGCACACGCGCGCACACACACACACACACACACACACACACACAAATGTGAGGGCCTGGGAGATAGCTCAGCAATTAAGAATACTGGCTGCTTTTCCAGAGGACTTAGGCCCGATTCCCAGCATCCACATGGTGGTTCCCAAGAGTCCGTAACATAATTCCAGTCTCAGGGGATCCAACACTACCTTCTGGTCTCTAGGGGCTGGGCACAAACATGGTGCATAGATAAATATGCAGACAAAATAGTAAGATTAAAAAAAAAAATTTGAGACAGGTTCCTGCTACATACCCAAGCTGCCCTCAAAGTTTTAATTCTCTGTCTCAGCCTTCTGAATTCCTAAATTTTAGCTCTGTCAAGAGTCTATGAGTAATGTACATGTGCTGTGCACACTGCAGCACAGCACTCAATACAATACATAATCACTGAAGACCAAAAATGTAAAGAATATGAATCAGTAAAAACATTACTAGATGTCAACAGGTTTAAAAATGTGCTTGATGATTAAGTAAATCTGAAAGTTAATTAAAGTAATTATCTTTACACTTTACATACTATGCATCAAGAAGCTGATTATCAGGAAGGGCCAACACAATAGCAACTACCACGGAGTGCCCACCACGTGGCAGTCCTGGACCGAGCCACCTCCCTGTGCCACCTCTAACAGCTCTCCTGGGAGGCAACACTGAGGACTGAAAACGTGCAGCTTGCCCACTACCACACAACCAACAGGTGCCGAAGTGAGATCTGTATTAGAATCCATGAAAACAAAGAACAGCCTTCAAAACGATTAACGGCTTTCTGACTCTCACTGTACCCCCAAACCCATTACTTCCTTACTTTTTAAGGAACTTTGAGGCCAGAACAGTTTGCTTTCCTTCCTCTTCTTCTGAGTCTGAATCAGAAGATGTAGAACTGGTGTCCCATTCTTCATCATCTTCAGAATCTTCAGAGTCTTCATCATCATCCTTTAAGGAAAGAGAAGATAAGGAGGAAGGCAAGAGACTTTCTCTGCTCCTCCTGCTGACATAGTCCAGGTATCTCCATTAGCAGAACAAGAGCAGTTATTCATGGAATCAAGGTATGTCCAACAGACAACTACAATTTGAGATTACAAATTACCCCAAGGGAAGTGAGTACCACACAGCCCCCCGCACAGTGCTGGGCCTGGCAGTTAGACCCCAATCCACCCAGTGTCCCATACAACAGGAAGCCCCTTGTCACATCAATCCCCGAACTTTCTTTGACTCTCCGAACCTTCTTCTTCAAGAAAGCTGCAGCACTGACTCCAACATCATCCTCATCTTCATCTGAAGAGCCTGGAAGGAAGTGGGAGGAATAAACTAGACGATGAAGGGAACGCATGCCTTTCTAACCATCTGCAGTAAAGGTCTCTTCTCTCACCTTCTGAGTCTTCCTCGTTCTTCTCTGCATCTTCATCTGCAGACTGCTCAGGGTTCTGCATTGAGGGAGACCAGAGAATTAAGGATGCCTACAATCAGCCAGGCATGGCAGTGCCCTCCTCCTTTAATATCAGCACTCCGGGGGGGGGGGGGGGTGCGGCAGAGGCAGACAGATTTCTGAGTTCCAGGAGAGTCAGAGCTACATCCTGAGACCTCCACTACAACAAAAAAGCCTGCTAAACAGAACTCCTTCTCAAACCCAGACGCTGTTAGGGTCTTTCTCTATCATGCTACCATGTGCTAGTATTCTTGCAGTTTTGTCACGGGGTCATTTTCATAGTTTAAAAAGTTAGCCTCTAGCCGACTCACCTGCTTGTAGTTTGTGATGTGGGACTCAAAATCTCGGTTGTATTTTCGGATCTTCTGGCGCAAGGTACTCAGAGCCTTGGCATTGTTCTTGTTCATCTTCTTTTTTCCTTCTTTATCCTCCCAGAGCTAACACATAAGAAAGGAAGAACGGGGAACAAGACTAAGTGGCATTTCCACAACTCAGGCTTTACAATCACCTTTTGGGTCTCGCTATCTAGATGCCATCTGAACCACGCATTAACGATGACTAACTTTTTGTTTGCAATGCTGGGGATTGAACCAAGGCACGTGCCCTACAACTTTTATGTATCTCTACTACAAATACAAAACCCCAAGTAAAAAGTGCTTAAAAACATAAACTGCAAGCTGGGGAGTGGTGGTGCACCCCTTCAATCCCAGCACTCAGGCAAAAGCAAGGTGGATCTCTGAATTCGAGGACAGCTTGGTCTAGGATAGCCAGAGCTACACAGAGAAACCCTGACTCAAAAATACAAAACACAAAATCAAAAAACCCCCCAAACAAAACAAAACCCAAAAACCCATAATATAATCAAGCTCTTGTCCAAAAAAAAGTAAGTTTTCTCTTCTTGCTTTAGCTCATTTTCTATTTTCTTTTCTTTTTTTTTTTTTTTTTGGTTTTTCGAGACAGGGTTTCTCTGTGTAGCTTTGCGCCTTTCCTGGAACTCACTTGGTAGCCCAGGCTGGCCTCGAACTCACAGAGATCCGCCTGGCTCTGCCTCCCGAGTGCTGGGATTAAAGGCGTGCGCAACCACCGCCCGGCTCATTTTCTATTTTCTAGGGAACACTGTATGTAATAAGGCAGAGAACCCTGGCTACAGGAAAGGAGCATAGCCAGGCCCACATCCCCTTCTGTATGCTCAGAGTCACACCTCATTAAGATAGTCCTCCAGATCAGCCAGTATGCGGATATAGAATCGGGGGACACCTTCCTTATCCACAATACTCTTGGCTTTCCCATAGGCCTTTCCCAGGAGCTCAAACTCTTCCAGACACTTAGTGACATCTCGAATCTTCATGGCATTACGGATGGTTCGTATAAGGTTGGTCAGCTCCTCAAACCTGGGTAAGGAGTTCAATACCAGATTAGTTCTGTCTATCATGTAGAAAATAACAATATCACTCCCTTATCACTCAGCCTCACCTCTTGTCCTTAGCACTTCGGACAACTCTCTTTGTATCCTCCTCATCTTCACTCAGTAACAAAGGCCTGTATGGAAGAAACAGAGACCATTAACTTTCATTCTTAGCTACCTCTTCTCAGATGAAGCAGGTAAAGGACTAGGACATCCATACAATCCTCTTTTCTGATCCTGCTCTTCACACTCATCTTAAACAGCTACAACTTTGAATACAGCCTTTTGTCAAACCCTGACAGCATATACGATGGCACCCCCCCTCCCCAAATAAAGAGTTATTTACTATATGAAACAGATAATTCCATAATGGCACATATGGCTACAGAAATACCTAAGAAAGAAGCACTTCAACTCTAACAGATAACGGAAAAGCCTTCAAGGAGCTAGTACCTGAACCAGATCCTAAAAAGAAACATTTCCCAAAAGGAGGGGCCACTAGTAAAGAAAAGTTTTAGTGAATTCCGGGGTGGTAGTGGCACACACCATTAATAACAGGACTCGGGAGGCAAAGGCAAGTGGATTTCTGAGTTCGAGGCCAGCCTGGTCTACAGAGTAAGTTCCAGGATATCCAGGGTTACAGAGAGAAACCTTGTCTGGGAAAAAATAAATTAAAAGAAAAAGAAACTTTTAGTGCTACAGAGATGGCTCAGAGGTTAAGAGCACTGACTGCTCTTCCAGAGATCCTGAGTTCAATTCCCAGCAACCACATGGTGGTTCACAACCATCTGTAATGAGATCTGGTGCCTTCTTCTGGTGTACAGGCATACATGCAGACAGAACACTACATACATAATAAATACATAAATCTTTAAAAAACAAGTTTTAGCGAATTTTAGCACCCCTTTGCTTATATTTCTTTTTTTTTTTCAAGACAGGATTTCTATGCGTAGTTTTGGTTCCTGTCATGGATCTCTGTAGACCAGGCTGGCCTCCAACTCACAGAGATCCACCTGGCCCGCCCTGCCTCCCGAGTGCTGGGATTAAAGGCGTGCGCAACCACTGTCCGGCTTGTTTATATTTATTTATTTATTTTTTTTATTTATTTTGTTTTTTTGTTTTTTTTTTTTTGAGACAGGGTTTCTCTGTGTAGCTTTGTGCCTTTCCTGGAACTCACTTGGTAGCCCAGGCTGGCCTCGAACTCACAGAGATCCGCCTGGCTCTGCCTCCCGAGTGCTGGGATTAAAGGCGTGCGCCACCACCGCCCGGCTATATTTATTTTTAATGAGAAGGGCCAAAGCATTCAGTAGGCAAGATTTTTTTCACTTTGGACAATGTCATGGAATCATATTCACATGGATATATAGATTATATGACACATATAATATATTACATATTGCATCATACATGACATATAATGTATATTACACGCCATGTATATGACGTATAATATATATTCTCGTCTACAATTCTCTATAAGTCTCTGTGGTGGTACATATACATATCTTAAAACACTACAGACACACAGCAAAAATAATCAAAGTTTTGAGAACTGTTTCAAAATTTTAAAAATTTTAACTTGCAGAGATGAGGGAAAGAAAGTTAAAAGGTGAACACAGCAGTGTTTAACCATCTGCACACAGAGCCGGAGTAAGGGACTTCGGAGTCACATCAGACTAGACGCTAACCAAGTACTGAGCGTTTCCTTCCATGAATACAAATAAAGGACTCCGTGGTGGGGAGAGTTTGGCGAAGGCCAGTGCGGCACAGACGGGGGAAGAGAGGGATTCGGGACGGGGAAGGTGGGGAAGGGATCTGAAGCCTCCGGCTGCTGATGCAACCAACCCTAAGCAGCCGGAAACCTCCGCAGCGCCCCAGGCCACTCGGTCCCCTCCCCACACGCGCCCCGCCGCCTGCCCAGCCCAGCGTCCCCAGCTCACTGTCGGCCGTAGTTCCCGGACACGGGCTTGGTGACCTGCTCCTCCCCGGACGACGACGACTCGGACTCACTGTCCGAACCATTGGTGAAAAACCGCGACATGGCGACGGCACGCAAGGGCTGAGGCGCGCGCGGCCGGAACCTGAGGAAAACCGCGGCGTCAGGGCGGGCGGACAACCGCGGCTACCACCTCCCGACCCCGTCCCCGGGCACCGTCTGCTCGGCCCCACCCTACCCTGTCCTACCCCGAGCACGAGGCTCAAGAGACGCAAACCAGCGGCGCTCCGGTGTCCCAGAGAAGAGGCGAGACAGACGCGACGCCGGAAGAGGAAATGGTTGGTGAGTCACTTCCGGGAAGCACTAAAGAACTACAATTCCCAGTGGTCTTTGCGCCATCCAGGGCCTGGGACGAGTTTGCTATGGAGGTATCTTTTCTTTTTAATTAAAAAAATTTTTTTTTATTATATTTGTATGGCGTTTTAAAAATTTTATTTATTTATTTTTATTCATTTTACAACATACAGTTCTCCCTTCCCTCAAACTCCCCCCCACACACACACATCTTCCCCACCCCACCCCCATCCACTCCCATCCACTCCCTATGGAGGCTCTTAAGTCTTAGAGTCTAAAACTTTAACTTGTTGCTTGCTGCTTCCCAGAACCGCCGCGACTACGCTGCAAGACTGAAAAGATATAATTTGGTCACTACCTGATGGTGACCTGTCAGTAATCCCAGACTAGGAAGGCTGAAGCAGGAACATCTTGGGTTCAAAGTGGACTAAGAAAATTCAGAGTAGGAGTCTAAGGGCTGGTGGCCGCTGACGGCCAGCTAGGTTTTGGAAAGGTTTTTACTGTTATTGTTGTTTTTGTTTTGCTTCAGAAAACAAAAGGGGCCGGGCGGTGGTGGCGCACGCCTTTAATCCCAGCACTCCGGAGGCAGAGGCAAGCGTATCTCTCTGAGTTCGAGGCCAGCCTGGGCTACAGAGAGAGTTCCTGGACAGCCAGGGCTGAAGGGTGAAACTAATTAGTCTTATCAATAAAAACCAAGAGTCAGACTTATCAATAAAAACCGTGTCTCGAGACCCCCAAGCAAGACCACCACAGAGCCAATATACGATGCAAGTACAAAGGGGTTTATTGATAACAAGCAAGCCCTGGCTTGGTCTGTGTCCAACTCACTGGCTAGCCAGGCGAAGGAGGACGGCCCTGAGCTCTCAGAGTGAAGGGTTTTCAAAGGGAAAAACTGAAAGCTAGGGGGTACAAGCCTTTGCATTTCAGGGTCATCCTTCAGTTAACAGGAACATTTAGCCAAGAAGAACTACAGAAAACAAAGTTCATTTGGAGACTCTCCCAGTACTGTTGGAGACTTTGATGGATTAAGCCTTTGTTTCAGCTTCATAACTATTTCTTGGCCAGCAGCCTACCCACCTTGCGGGGGGGAGGGGCACCTTGACCAGAGTCTTAGCTGCGTGTTTATGTCTCTGGAACTTGGTTCAGATTTTATCTTAGTATTGCTAGAAATGAAGTTTTCTTTAAAATGGAGTTTGTCTTGCTCTCTCATTCCCTCCTCTTCTTTGTAACTATGAGAGCCCAATCATGGGTCTCGGTTTAGCCTTTTTTATTTGATTGTCTGTCTCTCAAATAAATCACACTAATCTATTTAGGATGCAGGGGCCAAAAGTCAAGAATAATAGTAATATAATAATAGGACCCAACAAAGTAGAGATCAAAGTAGTCAGCCAGGGAGAAGCGTTAAACCATGATTCAAACCATCCCTGATTTGCTTCCTGTTCTTTTTTTTTTTTTTTTAATTTATTTATTTATTATGTATACAGTTTTTCTGCCTGCATGTGTACTTGCAGGCCAGAAGAGGGCACCAAATCTCATTATGGATGGTTGTGAGCCACCATGTGGTTGCTGGGACTTGAACTCAGGACCTTTGGAAAAGCTGTCACTGCTCTTAACCGCTGAGCCATCTCTCCAGCCCTTGCTTCCTATTCTTTTTTCTGTTTTGCCAGCCCCTCTCTCACTTTGGCCACTGAGTCTCTTACTACTCCTGAATGGTCTATATAGAAACAGCATTCCTCACCCAGTGCTGCACACAATCCTCCCTGCTGGAGGAAGGTCGGATCCAACTTCTCTCTGTTCTGCATTACAACCTCAGCTAAGGATGTCAGGAACTCCTGAAGATGGGAGAAGGAGTTTTCTAATCTCTCTATATCTATGGCAGCATGCAAACTGGAATAATGCCGACTCTGGGTGATCAGGGATGCTGTCCCAGCTCCTAAACCAGCTAACGCTGGCCCCCAACAGAACACTTAGTGTGAGAGCTGTCACAGGTTCTCTCTTAATCCGTTTTAGGGATGTAACTTTTAACTTATAAAGTAGCTCCTCTTCTGTATGGTAAATTATCCTAGGGACCAGCCGCACCATTACACAGAAGCCTTTCGTATTATGGAGAACCTGGGTATGAATGCAAGGTGTTAAACCTGAGGAGCAAGCCCACCATGTATCATTGTGGGGATTGTTGCAGAGGGTTTGTTGCCCCTCAGGACTTTCTCTATCCCCTGGGAGTCCTGCAACTATACCCTGGAAACACTCCTTTGTAGCAGGAGTCTTAAAGGTACTTATTAATAAAATCAAACCTGAGCCAAGTATTGGGGTAAATACTGGAAGATCAGAGAGACAGGACAAGCCACAGCTAACCTCACCTGGCCAACTTCTCAGCTGATCTTGTTTCCTCAGACTGGAAGCTTCTGAGTCCTCATATCCGAATGACTCTCAGCTGAACTGTGCTGCTCAAAACCTAAAAGCTTAATCAGCCAAATGCTTCTAGTTTCTGGTCCTCATGCCTTATATACCTTTCTGCTTTCTACCATCACTCCCTGGGATTAAAGGCTCGCTTTCTGGGATTAAAGGCGTGTGTCACCGTGCCTGGCCGTTTCCAATGTGGCCTTGAACTCACAGAGATCCAGAGGGATTTCTACCTCTGGAGTGCTAGGATTAAAGGTGTGAGTGCCACCATTTTCTAGCCTTTGTGTCTAGTGGCTGTTCTGTCTCTGACCCCAGATAAGTTTATTAGGGTGCACAATATTTTGGGGAACACAATACCACCACACTCCCTGGCCTGTCCAGTCTTCCTTCTCTAGGTCACACAGATCTACATAAAGGTCGGGAAACCAGGTGTTCAGGGGAGCCATTGTTGGGGAGGTGCTGCTGACAATAGCTGTCTTAGCATTCATGATCATCCAGGTCTGGTTCCAAGGCACAGGTGGATTGCCTGCAGCTGGTGTCGAAAGGATCTGCAGGCCTGGCATGGGTGTAGTGGATTCAGGAAGCTACGCGGTCAACTTTGATGGCTGTGGGTATAGTGAGCAGGATGACAAAAGGCCCCTTCCACCTGGGTTCTAGTGTTCCCTGGTGATGTCCCCTGACATAGACCCAATCACCTGGTCAGAACCTGTGCGATTCGGGAGGAACACCAGACTCATAAAGGGCTCTAAGCTTTGGCCACATGTTTGTGTGCCCACTGGACTCCTTGTATGGCATTAAGAAGATCCTGATCATCTAGTTCTGCCAGAAGTTCTGTCTGCAAGCTGGGAATAATAGGGGGTGGTGTACCAAACATGATTTCGTAGGGTGTTAGTTCCATCTGGTAGGGGGAGTTCTACTCTATAGAAGGCAAAGGGGGGAGAGCCACCCAGTCTGCACCAGTCTCCAAGGCTAATTTGGCAAGGGTCTCTTAGAGTTCTATTCATGCGTTCTACCTGTCCAGAACTCGGGGGTCTGTAAGCACAATATAATTTCCAGTCACTCCCTAGGGCAGTGGCTAAATTCTAACTCACCTTGGACACAACTGCTGGTCCATTGTCAGACCCTATCATGGCAAGAAATCCATACCTGGGCATGATGTCTTCTAGAAGCTTTTTAAACATTAACAGATATATCCGTACTTGCCAGGCTTTATTTGGGTAGTCTACCTTCCAGTAGGCTCCAGGTTTCCTTCCCAGAAGTCTTGTTCCAGGATTCTTTGGATTTGCAACAGTGTTGGTTAATTGACAGGCTTTACATTTGGAAACAATGTCTGTGACCTTCTGGTGTCCATCTTTGATTTTTACCCTGGACTGTCTCAGTAAGTCCTGCATTCTCTGGGCTCCCATAGGGGATGCACGATGAATTTTTCATAGCATCCTTTGTTCCAGGTGTTCAGGCAAAGTAACCTTGCTGTCTGCTGATGGCCACCATCCCTGTAGGCACTGCACCATGGGAAGGGACTTTATCCAGGCAAGGTCCTCCTTGGTGTATTGAGGAGTTTCAGGCAAGTCAGGGGGTCCTGGATCCACCAGGACCGGGGCCAGAACTGGGCCACTCTATAGTGCCACCTCTCAGGCATTTCGATCTGTTAAATTATTGTCCTTTGGAATTTGTCCATCTCCTTTTTGGTGTCCTGGGCAATGTATTATGGCCACTTTCTTAGGACTCCATAGGGCCTTGAGAAGGGCTTGGATTTCTTTTTTATTTTTTATAGTCTTACCCCCTGCAGTCAACAGCCCCCCCTTTTCATATATTGCCCTATGCACATGGACGGTGGTGAATACATAGCGGCTGTCAGTGTAGATGTTGACCCTTTTCCCTCGCCTTAGTTCAGGGCCTTTGTCAAAGCCACTAACTCTGCTTTCTGAGAAAAGGTGCCTGATGGCATTGGTTCAGCCCAGATTACCTCCTCTGAGGTGGTGATTGCTGTCCCTGCATACCTTTGTCCATTGTGTACAAGACTGCAGGTGACTTCTGCATCAGGCAGGGGAGTATCCTTCAGATGAGGTTGGATGCAGTGTACCTGGGCTAAAATTCCAGAGCATTGGTGCAGGGGTGCCTCTAAGTCTGGGTCTGGTAGCTGGGAGGCTGGCTTCAGGGCACTGGGCACTTGGAACGTTATTCTGGCAGGGTTGAGCAACAGAGTCTGATAATGAGTCATTTTGGTGTTACTTAGCCATCTCTCAGGAGGTTGCTTAAGCTCCCTCCAAAGCATGAGAGGTAGTTATGGTGAGGTTTTGTCCAAAGTCAATTTATCATCCACAGATAAGTGGAAGGGCTTGCTTACAAGACAGCAGGCTTTGCTGGAGTTTGTTTTCCCTCCACTTTCAGGGTTGCCCTAGGTTTGGGGGAGGGGACTGAACCCCGTCTCCCCTAATCACCATCCATGTCTCTCTAAGGACTTTGGCATCGCCCTTTAGTCACTTTTTTAGGGCGTTCTCTTGCCCAATACCCTTCCTTTTTACAACAAGCACACTGATTCCTCCCCAGCCGGGGTCTTCTAGAACCTTTTGGCCTTTTTTGGGACATTTTTGTCTTCCATTTGTACACTTTTTCAGTCATTGTAACTAAGTCTCTAATGCTTTAAAAAAAAAAACATTGTAACTTCTGTAGTTTCCTTTTCATATCTGGGGCTGCCTGATCAATGAAAGCCAAAATCAAGGCAGCTGTATTTTCTTGTGGCTCTGGATCATATGGGGAGTATCTCCTGAAAGCTTCCTGCGGTTGCTCCAGAAATGTAGCTGGACCTTCATCCTGGCCCTGTCTAACATCATAGACCTTACTCAAGTTTGCAGGCTGCTCTTAGAGCCTGGCGATAGGCTAGGAGCTTCCCCTTACCTTGTTCTGCATCGTACTCCTACTCAGGGCGGGTTGGGGGAATGCAGCATGTATGAGAGCCGGATTAGCTGTGGGAAGATGGGTAAAAAGAACAGTCTCAAGGTTAATCAGGTCCGGGGATTCTCAGAAAAGGGGGCATTCTGAGACTTCAGTTGTACAGGTCGCTGGTAAAAAAGGGCCAGTAATAAAAGGGCTGATTCCCATCATTATCAGGGGGACCAGCTACTCTCAAGGGAAAGACAACTGCTCCTGGATCAGGATTTTCTCCTCTCCATCTCCAAGTACCCCTTGCCGGTTCTCCCCCTGGGACAGAGTCTGCAGGAACCACGGGAGGCTCTTCCTGGACTGCTGGCTCAGGTCCAGAAGCTAGAGTTTGGTAAGGAGGGGGAGGAAGATATCTTCTTCAGTGCTTCCACTCTGAAAAAAATCAAAGCAGAGGGACCCCCACTTGGTGATGCCTCTTTCCTGTAGCTAGTGGGTACAAGCCTTTGCATTTCAGGGTCCTACTTCAGTTAACAGGAACATTTAGCCAAGAAGAACTACAGAAAACAAAATTCATTTGGAGGCTCTCCCAGTACTATTGGGGACTTTGATGGATTTTTTGTTTCAGCTTCATAACTATTTCTTGGCCAGCAGCCTACCCACCCTTGGGGGGTGTTGCTTTAACCAGAGTCTTAGCTGGGTTCTATAGTCTGCATTCTATCACATGGTGTTACCTCTCTTTGATCTTACACCTCCTCTTTCTTCTCCTTGTCTCCTGGCATCTCTGCCACCACCTAGATTCCTCTTCCTACTTCTTCTCTCTGCCAGAAAGTCCTGCCTATACCTCCTGCCTAGCTATTGGCCATTCAACTTTTTATTACACTAATCACAGCAATATATTTTAACACAGTGTACATATATCCCACAATGGCCAGGTGGTGGCCATGCATGCCTTTAATCCCAGCACTCAGGAGGCAAAAGCAAACCAATCTCTGTGAGTTTGAGGGCAGCCTGGTCTACAGAGTGAATTCCAGGACAGGGTCTAAACCGACACAAATAAACCCTGTCTTGAAAAACCAAAATAAATAAATAAATAAATAAATAAATAAATAAATAAACCAAAAATATCCCACAACTGTTGTAGTCCACTAGGTTTCCTAGTGACTGTACCCAGCAGAACTGCACAAGAGGTTGATTGGACCATGGGCCTGAGTATCAGGTGTTTGTAAGGGTCTACACTTGATTGTAACTAGCAAGGGGGAGGTCTTTTGTTCCATCCCTTGGCATTGTTATAAATAGACCTTGGGAATAAAGTTTTGGGTCGGTGGATAAGGATCCAGGCCCACTGGAGTCTATCCTGTGTTTTCTCTCTGTTTCTCTCCCCTCTCTATTTCTAACTAAGTCTCTTATCTCTCATTCCTCAAGAGTCCCTGGGGTAAATAAATGTGGGGCCTGGTCCACCACACACATTTCCCCCTTTTGGTCTAAATAGAAAGGAAAGGTTTTAACTCTAACATAGTAAAACTATATACAATAAGAACAATTATCAGGTAAGAATTACATTTATGGGGGTGGGAGGGGGGAGAACAAGGGAATCCGTGGCTGATATGTAGAATTAAATTATATTGTAAAATAAAATAATAAAAAAGAATTGCATTTACAATGTCCAGTCTATTTGTATTTGGCAAATTCAGAGAAAGTACTGTATTATCAAGCCTATCTAAGTGAGTCTAAAGTTTTATACCTAAACTATTTTTTTTTATCATGACTTGTATTACCATCCTAGAAAAATACCTTTTTAGAGCTTAAAACATCTTCTTAGATTAGCAACTTATGCTTTTATGTGTCTCAACCTTATTAACTTTATATCTTATATAAATTTCCTTTCTGAATTTGGTAATAAAGAAAACTGTACATCTTTTTTTTTTCTTTTTTTCTTTTCTTTGGTTTTTTTCAAGACAGGGTTTCTCTGTGTAGCTTTAGAGCCTGTTCTGGAACTCAATCTGTAGACCAGGCTGGCCCTGAACTCACAGAGACCCACCTGCCTCTGCCTCTTGAGTGCTGAGATTAAAGGCATGTGCCACCACCGCCCGCCCAACAAGGAAAACAGTAAAACTATAACTATCTTGTCTTCAACCCCATCAGAGAACCAAGAAGGATATATTACCTGAGTAAACAGGAAGTGCAGGGCAAGCAACTTCCAAAACTAAGAAATGACAGAGACATCTGGCTGCCTGGACAGTTAACGCAAGATACCTCTGCGATGTTGGGGCATCCTTGCTTGGCTTACATGCCTAGAATATCTGATAGACTTTCTTGTGAAGCAGGACAATTTTGAAGGACTGTCCTATCTTGTCTTGGCAAAATTCAGCAGTTGCCTTCTTTTGTGTCCTGCTTGTCCAATTTGGACAGCATGCTGTCAGCAGTCAAGGCAAGGGTAGTTTCTTGCCCAGGTGGCCTACTTTGCCACATTGAAAGCAAACTCCATATGGAGGTTCTTCAATGCCCATCATCCTTTTTTGAAGTAAATTGGTGCTGCCTGGAACAGACATTTCTCACTGTCATGAAAAGCCTTATGTTATTAAAACATTTTAAATGCCATATTCTGCAGGTTTTTGATGTGTTTGAAGACCATCTGTCTATTTACAATGTATGTCTCTTTGACCTGGAAAACATATCTAACATGACTTCAAGTTTGATTCTTATACATGACTACTAACCTGTATTTCTTAATTATACATTTTTAAATGAGCTGCATAGGTAGAATACCTTTAAACAAGAGTAGAAACATATATACAGTATGTTAAAATAAAAATAACCTTATATTTGTATTAATATACAAAAACCCAAACCAATATAAAATATTTGAGATTAATAGTTGCTTTTTAGTTTAAAGTAGATTCAATAACCTTCCCCTTTATCCTCTCATTTCTATATCTCCCCTTTTTATTTTCTGAAAGAGATCCTTGAATCCAAATTCCCTTGCTTAGTTTCCTTGCTTACCACGACCAGTAAACTTGGTTTTTTTGTTTGTTTGCTTTTTTTTTTTTTTTTTTTTTGGTTTTTTGAGACAGGGTTTCTTTGTATAGCTTTGTGCCTTTCCTGGATCTCACTCTGTAGACTAGGCTGGCCTCGAACTCATAAAAATCCACCTGCCTCTGCCTCCCGAGTGCTGAGATTAAAGGTGTGCACCACCACCGCCTGGCCAGTAACAACTTGTAATCAACCCCCCTAAATGATAATAAACATTCATAACCTACTGAATGACCAAATGCCTCCCACCTCACCTCTTGGGAATGCAGGTGTGTAGTAGTATTTGCTCTGCCCATGACCCCTCGGGCTATGTGGTCCAAAGGAGGCAGTGCTTCCTGCCGATGTACGTGACACCCCCCCCCCCCAGAGCTGAGGACCCAACCCAGGGCCTTGTGCTTGCTAGGCAAGCACTCTACCACTGAGCTAAATCCCCAACCCCAGTACGTGACCTCTTATAAGAAGTTGGAGAAGGGTCACAGGCCCTTTCTCCCTGCTCCTACCTGTGAGGTGGATTCATTTCTAGTCAGATCAGAGGACGACTTCTGCTGTCTACTCCGTTCTGTAATTGTATTTCCTCAATTTATATCTTAATAAATTCTGTTACCCATTTAATCGACTCACATGGATTGATCATAATATAGATGTCATGTTCTCTAGACTACTTCCTGTTGTCTGGGGTGATGGCATCTTTAGGAGACCCTGAGAAAATTGGGATAATGGTCAAGTCCTGGGAGACCTAGCTGTGTTGTTTTCTGTTTAGTCTCTGTGTGATTGGAAAGTGTAGAGCTTGTCTGAAGTCTGGCTGGAGTAGTCTCTGAGGCTAGACCATCTCAGCTAGCCACTTTAAAGTGGTTCTGGATACAGAATTTTGAGGAAACTGCAACAGAGGCATTCTGAGAGGCTGGATCACCTGGACTGCTAGTCTTTATTGGTGTCTGGTCCTTTTGTTCTGGAAACACAAACTTTTAAAGGTAATGTATATATCTGCATTAACACATGTATGGAATGTACAGTGTATACAAGTCAGTTAAAGATGATTTTTTTTGTTTTATATTTGAGCAGGTAAAAGGCATCTGTCAACTTTGTAAGTTTGTTTGGACTGTATAACCAAACTGTCATATAAATCTCTATTCACGCCATATGGAAGGATGGCATGTAATAGTAAGTCGTGAGGACAATGTAACCGACAAGATTTATCATGTCTCATCCAGTCTCAGAGCTGTTCCCATAGTAGAGGGGTCAGCATATACGTCACCTGTCCTGTAGTCTTTCTTGGTTTCTTTTTTCATGTCTGTAGCCAAGATTTTCAGGTCTCCCCCAATCAAATTTGATCTTTATTAATTTTGAAGAGAACCACAACTTTTTGTTTCCTGTGGAAACAAAGGCATAACCCCTCCCCCAATGCAACACACTTCCCACATCCATTTTGAAGCCAAGACATTTCTTTCTTTTTTTTTTTTTTCTTGATTTTTCGAGACAGGGTTTCTCTGTGTAGCTTTGTGCCTTTCTTGGAACTCACTCAGTAGCCCAGGCTGGCCTCGAACTCACAGAGATCCACCTGCCTCTGCCTCCCAAGTGTTGGGATTAAAGGCATGCACCACCACTGCCCAGCCTAAGCCAAGACATTTCTAAAGTATATAGGCTGGTTTAATCCAGCACTTTCTGTAATCTAGTGTCTCTCAGCAGCTGTCGTTTGCTCATCAGCATTGAAAAAATTCAAAGTCAACAAAGTACTGTACAGGATCCAGATACCTTGTGTATTTCCTATCCTTACATGACTTTTTAAAAAATATTTCTCTCTCTCTCTCTCTCTCTCTCTCTCTCTCTCTCTGATTTATTTTTATTTATTAAGTATACAGTGTTCTGTCTGCATATGTCCTTGCAGGCCAGAAGAGGGCACCAGATCTCATCACAGGTGGTTGTGAGCCACCATGTGGTTGCTGGGAATTGAACTCAGGACCTCTGGAAGAGCAGTCAGTGCTCTTAACCACTGAGCCATCTCTCCAGCCCCTATTTTTCTCTCTTTAAAGATTTTATTACTTTTAAACTATTTATTTTTTCTATGACTGTCTATACCCATTTTCTTTTCTTTAGCATCTAAGCACATTTTTAAATGTTTTAGAGGTTTTCTGTGTCTGCACCTGGCTTTACTAAGTGCCTATAGTGTTCCCTGACCATGGAGACAAATCTTAAAACTGTCATGTCAGCCTCCACATGGCTTAGCTTAGCGTTTGGCACTGGTGGCTGGCACTGGCAACTGGCTCCAACCCATAGGCAGTGGCTGGGAGCCATGTCTCTGTATGCCTCCAAACACTGGCCTGCCTGAGAGACTGCAGGACTAGGAATCCACACCCATCTCCTTGTCCAGAACTTTTCTTAGCTTTCTCAGGCCCTATGTTTGGCTATTTGAGGCCCCACATTGAGCACCATATATAGTCATATTTTTCTTTGGGCTGCCAGCTCACAAATAACAACACGGAGATTTATTACTAATTATGAAAGCTCAGCCTTAGCTTAAGCTTGTCCCACTAACTCTTATAATTTAAATTAACCCACTTACATTAATCTACATTCTATCCCATGGCATTATCTCTCTTCCATCTTGCACCTCCTGTTTCCTGGCATCTCCACCATGCACCTAGATTCCTCTTCCTACTTCCTTTCTCTGCTCAGAAGCCCCACCTAAACCTTCTGCCTACCTATTGGCCATTCAGCTTTTTATTACACCAATCACAGCAATACATTTTTTACACAGTGTACAAATATCCCACAAGATCAGAGGCCTGAGGCTTCGCCTTTGCCTGCCTAGCTGCGTGCATCTGTCTGTGGGTATGTGTGCCTATCTCTTTGTGGCCTGTGTGTCAGTCTTTGTGTGTGCATATGCCTGCTTGCAGCTCTCAGGACTAAGTCACTTTTCTGTTGCTGTGAAGAAACCATGTATGACCAAGGCAACTTATAGAAGAATGAGTTTATTAGGACTTAGAGTTTCAGAGAGTGAGTCCATGACCATCAGGGCAGAGAGCATGGCTCATGACACTGGAGCAGGAGCTGAGAGATTATATAACAAGGAGGGAGGGAGGGAGAGAGAGAGAGAGAGAGAGAGAGAGAGAGAGAGAGAGAGAGAGAGAGAGAGAGAGTCAGTCCTCTGGCCTCTGCCTCTGGAGTGCTGAGGTTAAAGGCATGGGCCTCCAAGCCTGGCAAGGCCACAGTTCTAAATCTTTCACATGTGTGACTTCCCGTAACAAACAAAAATAAAAAAAAATAATGGCCAACATCTTTACCAATAGAGGAAATACAAGTCAAAAGTCAAAGTGAGATGCCACACTCACTAGAATAACTGTAACAAGACAAAATCATAACTACCCAAAGCATGTGTGCATGCACAAACACACACACACTGGTGATGTGGAATATTATTTAAAGATGTGTTACTTTTGTTTATGCTGTGAAACACTTGTTTAATGAGGCAAGGTGTTGCATTCTTTTATGTTGCATTTATTCAACTCTGTGAAGCTGTGTTACTTTGCCTGTCTAAAATACCTGATTGGTCTAATATGGAGTTGAATGGCCAGTAGCAAGGCAGGAGAAAGGATATGTGGGGCTGGCAGGGAATAAATAAAAGAGGGAATAAATGGGAGGAGACATCTGAGAGGAGCAAGAAAATGAGGAGAGGAGGATGCTAGGGGCCAGACATGCAGCCACCCGCCAGTCATGGAATAAGAGTGAAAGTGAGATACACAGAAACAGAGAAAGGTAAAAGCCCAGAGGCAAAAGATAGATGGGATAATTATAGTTAAGAAAAGCTGGCTAGAAACCAGCCAAGCTAAGGCTGGGCATTCATAAGAAAGAATAAGCCTCTGTGATTTATTTGGGAGCTGGGTGGTGGGCTCCCTAAAGGAGTAAAAGAGTACGAACAGGTTGGCATAGGCCTGCAATCCCAGCAGTCAGGAGACTGGAGCAGGATGATTCAACATTTCAGGCTTATAGCAAGACCCTATCTCAACAAATAAAGTCTTCCTTCCTCTTTTCTTCTTTCCTTTCTTCCTCTTTCCTGTTCCAAACCCCAGAATTTCACTATGAAGTCCAGGCTGACTTAAACTTGAGATCCTCCACTTCAGCCCCTGAAGATTTGGAGTTTAGGTGTATGCTACAGTGCCTGGTCCAAAAGGAGAAATCCTTTAAACAGATTAGTGTGTTTAAAAATGTGCATAGACTTAGGAAAGAAAAGAAAATGGGTATAGACAGTCACAGGAAAAAATAGTTTAAAAAGAATAGTCTTTAAAGAGAGAGTAAAGTAATATAAAGGAAAAAAGCCACGTAAAGATGGGAAATACACAGGGAGTCTGGATCCTGTATGGTGTTGTGTTGACATTGAGTTTTTTGAATAATGTAAATATCTGTAACCTAGAAGCCATTAAACAGAAAATTATAACAACCAGATATCTATAGGAACTCAGAAAATGTTGGTATCCAGTTTTTTATTTTATTTTATTTACAGAGTTTTAACCATATCCAATAAGCTTACAAATCTTAAGGTACAGAACGTTTTTTTATTTTAGCTGTTTTAAAAGCACACAGTGTCCTTTCTTGGGCTGTTTTTTTGTTGTTTGTTGTTTTTTCTCTGTCCTAGAATCAGATGGTCTCTTGACATAATACAGATTTTTGAGGAAAATTTTTTAACAAACAAGCTTGGGTCATGAGAGAGAAACCATAGCCCAACTCCAGAGCCAGCTTTTTAATAAAGTAGAACAGCATATAACAATATTTTAATATTATCCATAACCAAAAGACCTGAATCCCTGCAAAACTGAATCCAGCAATCAGATGGAGAAACCAGAGCAGAGTACAAAGCAGCATTAGAGATAAAAATGTCTGAGTGTGGGCCAGCTGCAGCAGTGAGGTGAGCAGTTCCTATTTAATCAGGTAATGTTACATCCTTCTCGGGTCTTCAATGGCGTTGAAGACTAGATTGTTATAGTTAATAGATTTCTGTGTTACCAAATTCAGAAAAGAAACTTACAAAAGTCATGTAAAGTGCATAAAGTTGAGAGACATAAAAGCTTAAGTTGTTTATCTAAGAAAATGTTTTTAAGTTTAAAAAGGTATTTTTAGGTTGGTAATAAGTTATGATAGAAAGCGGTTTAGGTATAAAACTTTGGACTCACTAAGATAGGATATATAATGGGAATATTTTCTCCAAATATGCCAATTACAAATGGACTGAACGTTGTGAATGTAATTCTTACCTGATAATTGTTCTTACTTGCATATAGTTTTACTATGTTAGATTTAAAACCTTTCCTTTTTATTTAGACAAAGGGGAGGAAATGTGGAATATTTGTACACACTGTGAAGATGTATCACTATAATTGGTTTAATAAAAAGCTGAATGGCTAATAGCTAGGCAGGAGAGAACTGGCAGAATTTCCAGGGAGAAGGAGAAAAAGGAAGGCAGAGACACCAAGAATACATGAAACAAGTTGGACATAGAGTACGGAGGAGAGGTAACTGAGCTATGTGATAGAAGGTAGATTAACAGAAGCAGGTTAATTGAGTTCTAAGAGCTGGTAGGGGAAAAGCCTAAGCTAAGGCCATGTTTTCATAATTAATAAGTTGTCTCCATGTCATTATTTGGGGGCTGGTGGTCCAAAGATAGTCTAACAAGAAAGCTTGCTACGCTACACAAAAGGTACACTGATAAAATAAGCATTTATTAGAAGGGCATAAGGCTGAGAGAGAAGTTCCAGAGACCAGCTCCGGAGTGGGGAACAATGGGGGCTCCTTGCTGGAGCAGGGCAGGACTGTGGCTCTACCCACTTCCCCAGCCTAGCTAGGAAGGTCTGTGGCAGAGCTCACAGATGTCAGTGTGTTCTGAGCAACCCATGTCAAGGGAGATGGCAGAGGAAGTCATGCAGAGGCAAGGCTAGAACCCCGGACATGGAGATTCCCAAGGTGTCAGAGATACAGGCGGCCTCCATGGCAAACTCTCGGTGCTTGTCACTGGTCTGGGAGAGCAAAGAACAAGGGTTAGGCTTCCATCCACAGGACTGGTGAGGCCACCCACAGCCCTTGCCCAACTAACACAGACCTCTAGAGCAATGTTGTGGAAGGTATTCACATAGGCTGCCCCACCCAGGAACCCTTCATACAGAACGATGATGAAGATGAGGTAGATGCTGGGCAGGAAGTTCAGACATACATCTGCCAGTAGGAAGACCAGGTTGAGGCACTGTGGGCAGAGGAGAGGAGACTTGAGACTGGGCAACAGCACAGCATGGAGGTAGCACGTCTCAAAGCTGCCTGGCTATGGGAGACACTGGGGAAGGAAAGGACTAACAGGCCTGGGTAGGATCCCAGTACCAAGCTGGCCTTGCAGGGCCCTGAGATCTTGGTGGGCCTTCCCTGGCCCCATCTGATTCCCACACACCTTGTAGATTCCTCTCCTTCTTTTGCTCCCATAACTCCTAGCCTGGATGCTCCTCAACCGTCCCTCACTGACGACCTCTAAACTTTGATTGGGGTCATTCCCACTGTGGTCATTGGTCATCTCATTCCCTTCTTTTTGTTTTTCCTTTGTGTGTGTGTGTTTTGTTTTTCTTAATGGCATGAACCATTATACCTAGACACCCTGCCTTCATATCTAAGTTAGGACCTTGTGCTCCACAGGCAAGTGCTCTACCAGACAGAGTCTTATCTTCAGCGCCCCAGGGACCCCCGAACATACCCTAGTCTCCCCTAATTACTGGACTGAGACCAATGGGCCTCACCAGCTGACTCACTGCATCCAGCCAGGGATACTGCGAAGCCCCCACAGTGTACAGGACGGCAACACAACAGAATGACCACAAAAATCTGGACTAGGGAGATGGCTCAGTGGTTAACAGCACCTGCTGTTGTTGCAGAGGACCTAGGTTTGGTTCCCAGCACCCACATGGTGCCTCACAACTATCTGTAATTCCAGTTCCAGAGGATTTGACACCCTTCTGTCCTCCAAAGGTTCCAGGGACACAGGTGGTTTGCATAAATACATGCAGGCAAACATTCATATGTATAAATCGGGGGAAAAAAAAGAGGGTCAGGAGTGATGTGGCAGACCTTCAATCCCAGCACTCCAGAGGCAGAGGCAGAGGCAGGCAAATCTTTCTGAGTTTGAGGCTAGCATGGTCTACATAGTGCATTCCAGGTCAGTCGAGGATACATAGATAGAGAAACCTGGTCTCAAAATTTTAAGTCAAAAAATTTTAAGAGTACTGGAGTCGAGAAACCATAGTTTTCATGTTCACTTCAAGAAGCCTCCTTGAACCGTGACTTGAGGGCGCCAATCCCTCCTCTGTCCCAGGTTCTTCAGCAGGGTTCTGCTATTCAAGGACACTGTGTGCCCTCCCTAACATGTGGCTCAGAGGATCCATATACAAAGAATTAACTGGGGATCCATATACAAAGAATTAACTGGGAATGTGTTAGCCAAGGACCAGGAAGGCCTACTCATTCTAAAGTCATCACTGAGTCAGTCTGGGAGGGCTCAGAGATCTGCATTAAGAACACACTGGCCGGGTGATGTAGATATCCATCTATCTCTGCCTTCCAAGTGCTGGGATTAAAGGCGTGTGCCACCACTGCCTGGCACATTTTTTGTTTTTGAGTACACAAGTGTGTGCATGTGCCAGTACACACGTGTGTGGAGATCAGAGAATTCACAGTAGTTGGTTCTCTTCTTCCACCACGTGGGACCTGGTGTTGCACTCAGGTCATTAGGCTGAGTGGCAACAGATACCCCTATCTTCGAAGCATCTTCCTGGACCATCAACTAACTAAGTTTTAAAAAAATGTTTTTAATTACACATATTTTTTGAGGGGTGGCACATGGCATTTGTGTGGAGGTAGAAGGCAACTTCTGGGAGTCACTTTTCTCCTTCCACCGTGTGGATTCCAAGGATCAAACTTGGGTGGTTAGGTTGGTGGCAAGCACCAACACCCGCTGAACTGTCTCTTTAGCCCCATGAATTGAGTTCTTCAATGTTACAGGTAAAGTACTTTTCTGTAATGCAGGGAATGGATCCCTCCACACTTGGGAACAGAAGCAGTTTGGATTTTAGATGTTTTAGGTCTTTGGAGTATTTGCATATACATAATGACAGATCTTGGGGATAGGAACTGAGTCTAAATGTAAAACTCATTTTTCATGTATACTCTCTACATGTGACCTGAAGGTAGTTACTAAAGTATTTGTAGTAATTTTTCTTATCAAATGAAGTGTCATGGTGTGGGATTTTGCATTTGTGGTGTCATACAAGTCAGTACATTTTGCATTTTGGGTTTCTGATGTTTACATTAGGGATGCTCAACCTGCAGTCAGAGGTCTAAAAGTCACTTTAGGGCTGTAGATCTCTAGATGGATGCTGGTGTCTGAGGCTCCTCTTGGGAGGCTGCTACAGAGAGCCATGTTTACTAAGAACCACAGATCTCTGTTTGCTACAGAGAGCCATGTTTACTAAGAACCACAGATCTCTGTTTGCTAAGGGCAGCTGAATTTGCTGCCAGCAATTATTCACTGATAAGAACACTCACTTGACCAAAATGCCACTGATTCTACTCTAAATACCCTAACCTAACATAAAAGAAATAGGGTTTCCTTATAGGTATAGTGTGCCTCTGTCTGATTTGAAAACATGTTTCTTTGCATAAAGTATTGGCAGATTATCATGAAACATATTCTGACTGATTAAAATGTGGTACAAGTCAGGCACAGGGAAGTCAGGCATAGTGGCATACACCTGAAACCCCAGCACTCTGGAAGCAGGAGGACCAAGTTCAAGATCAGCCTGGGCAACATAGTGAGACCCAGCCTTAAAAAAGCAGAAGGTGGGAGCTTAGAGAGATGGCTCTGTGGTTAAGAACACTGGCTGCTTTTTCAAAGGACCTGGGTTCAGTTCTCAGCACTCACATGGCAGCTCACACCCATCCGTAACTCTAGTTCTAGAGGATCCCATGCCCTCTTCCGGCTTTTGTGGACACTGTATGCATATGGTGCATAGACATGCACGCAGGCAAAACAACAACAAACCCACCCATTCACATACAAACTCAAACCAAAACCCACTAAGTTGGGGGCAGGGAGTGGGGTGTGGCAAGATGGCTCAGCAAGTCAAGACATTTGCTGTGCAGGTCTGACAACCTAAATTTGAGCCCCAAAACCCAGTAGAAGGAGAGACAACTAAAAGTTGTTCCCTGGCTTCCACATTCAGACCAGTATATGCACACCCCTGTGTGCACACACACACACCACATATCATACATACAATAAAAATACATATATATTAGTTAAAAAATAAATAAGCCGGCTGTAGTGGCACACACCTTTAATCCCAGCCCCAGCACTTTTGGAGGCAGAGGCAGGAGGACCTCTGAGTTTGAGGCCAGTCTGGTCTACAGAGCGGGTTCCAGGACAGCCAGGACTGTTATACAGAGAAACTCTGTCTCGGGGAAAAAAAAAAAAAAAGAAACAAAAAATGATTTGCCTCCAAATAAAAAGCTTGGGCTGATGAGAGGGCTCACTGGGTAAAGGCACTTGCTCCCAAGCCTGATGACCTGAGTTTGATCCCTAGAACCCACATGTGGAAGAGGACCAATCCTGCAAATTCTTCTCGGACCTCCATGCACACCACTTGGCAACTGCCTCCTTCCCCTGCCCCCAATAAGTAAATAAAAATCTAATTACAAATTTTTAAATTGTAAAAATAAGTAAATAACAAGTCTGAAAGTGTAAGATGTACCTCAATAAGAGCACTGACCCAGCATGCACAAGGCCCTAGGTTCAATCACAGGACCATAAAAACAAGCAAACAACTAAAGGCCAGGCATGATGGTACATGCCTTCAATCCCAGCATTTGTGAGGAAGAGCTCTAAGCCAACCTGGTCTACATATTAGATTCTAGGCCAACCAGAACAACACAGTGAGATCCTGTCTCAAAAACAAAAACAAAAAAACCCCCTAAAAAACAAAACAACTACGAAACCAAAATAAACCAAAACAATATCTTAGTCTTCCATTTTCCCCCTCAATGTTGTTGTACAAACACTAAGAGAAATAGTTGTTGCCCACATCTATTAAATATTTTAAATTTTGCAGGTACTAGAGATGGAACCCACAGCTTCACACACACTAGGCCAACATTCTGCCGCTGAGGGACACATCCTGCCCTACCACATCTGATTTCTCGATGGGGAAACAGAGGCTCATTAGAGGTTTGGAGACCTGCTCCGCGTCACACAGCTGTTCAGTACAGAAACTGGTGTTTGCCCACGAGTATGACTGGCTTCTGATGCTGCCACACATTTCACATGGAGCCCTGCTGACGTTCAGTGCTACACTTAGGACGCCAGGGCCCACTAATATCTTCTGCTGAGTGAGGGATGCTGGGAGCCAAGCTGAGAGTGGAGAAGAGGGCAGAGGTTCAGTACCTGCAGCAGGGTTAGGACCCAGGTGAGACGGATGCGGCAGCAGTGGAGAGAAGAGCGGGAGATGAACACGCCAGCCTGGTAGAGCATCTGGTACCTGAGGTGGGGGCAGGGAGGATGAGGAAGCTCCTCTGGGTGCCTATGGTTGGCCCCAGGTCGCCAACATGGAGGGATCCTTCTAGCCCACTGCCCACCTGCCAACTTCTCTCACCATCGGTACTGCTGAGCATGACTCAGGGATGTGTTCCGGAAAAACAGGAGCTCAAACTGCAGTGAAGACCAAACGTTCAGCGAAGTAGAGATTTGTGGACCTCGGTCCTAACTGTCCTCCCACACCCTCTTCCCAGCACCCCTCACTCACAAGTCCCTGGTTGATGAAATACTCAGCAAAGTAGACCAGCACCAAGGGGATGATATATCGCAAAAGGCCCTGGAAGAGTGGAAGATGTGAGCGGAAGGCAGGAGGCAGAGGCTCCTCACAGGGCACCCAGAGCCAACATCCAGACCTTGAACACTGTCCACCTTTCCTGGAGCGAGAGGTCCCAGCTGGAACCTAGAGAGGAGGGACAAAGAGGGAGGAGGTCGCACACTGAATGCTTAGCTAGCCACCATTGTGCAGTAAGCAACCAACCACCAGAGCAGTGTTCATATTTAAATGGTGCTGGGTTGCACACTGAGTAGTGACTAAAATGATAAATTTCATACTTTGAACACATGGATACACGTGTGTGTGTGTGTGTGTGTGTGTGTGTGTGTGTGTGTGTGTGTATTTTGACTGATTTTTTTAAAAATGGAGTAAGAGTGTACATCAGTGTACAGCTTT
Source organism: Peromyscus leucopus (assembly GCF_004664715.2). Classification (NCBI taxonomy): domain Eukaryota; kingdom Metazoa; phylum Chordata; class Mammalia; order Rodentia; family Cricetidae; genus Peromyscus; species Peromyscus leucopus. Next base: position 78,143,890 of record NC_051063.1, on the reverse strand, counting down.
TAGTTGTTGACCCCATCCTAGACTCTCTGGCTGTGCTGTTTCTAAAATAGTCAGATTCTTTTTCTACCAAAAGGCCTCAGGCAGAGCTGTTTCCTGAGCCTGGAACGTGTTCACCTAGACATTCACAAGGATGACTCCTTGACAGCCAAGTGTCAGCCCAGAGACGTCCTTCCAAAAGCCTTCTTGGGCTGATGAGACGGCGGCTCAGTGGATGAGGAGAGCGTGTGCTGTCAAGGTTGAGGGAGTGGAGTTCCATTTCCAGAACCTCTCACCTCTGCATCTGTGCACAGGCCCTTCCCCCAGCTCACCCCATCCCCAGTAAATCAACGGTTTGTTGTTTTTAAAAGTTCTCTTGGGGGCTGGAGAGATGGCTCATCTGCTAAGAGCCCTGACTGTTCTACCAGAGGACCTGGGTTCAATTCCCACACCTACATAGCAGCTCACAACTGTCTGTAACTCCAGTTCCAAGGGCTCCAATACCCTCACACAGACATAACACAAGCAAAACATCAATGCGCATAAAATAAAAATAAATAAATCATTAAATAAAGACATAAATAAAGGCTTTCTCAGAGATGGAGAGATGGCTAGGAGGTTAAGATCACTTGCTGCTGGCAGATTCTAAGAGGGTTATTTTTTGCTTTTTTTTTAAACAGTCTCATTTAGGAGGCAGGGGTAGGTGGATCTTTGAATTTGAGGCCACTCTGGTCTACAGAGCAAGTTCCAAGACAGCCAGGGCCACACAGAGAAACTCTGTCTTGAAACAAACAAGGAAAAAAAAAAAAAGAGCACTTGTTGCTCCATGGTGAGGACCAGAATTAGAATCCCAACACCCACATCAGGTGGCTCACAACTGCCTGTAACTGCAGCTCCAAGAATCTGATGTCCTCTTCTGGCCTCTGCGGGCACTCAACACATCCACAGTGTAAATTCAGAAAAACACATACACATAAATAAATATAAAAACAAATCTTAGCCAGGTGTGTATGGTGGCACAAGCCTTTAATTCTAGCACTTGGGAAACAGAGGCAGGTGGGTCTTGTGAATTCGAGGCCGTTCTGGTCTAGAGAGTGAGTTCCAGGCCAGCAAGGCCACACAAAGAGACTCTGGTTTTTTTGTTTGTTTGTTTGTTTGTTTGTTTGTTTTTTGAGACAGGGTTTCTCTGTGTAGTCCTGGGCTCTGTAGACCAGGCTGGCCTCGAACTCCAGAGATCCAGCTGCCTCCCAAGCGCTGGGATTAAAGGTGTGTGCCACCACTCTGGGCCCTATCACTGTTTTATGTTCTGTGAAAATGTTCATTTCTTCATCCTGAACACCTCTGGTCTCAGCAACTGGAATGTCTGGCATGTGGTCAGTAAGTACACATGACTGCTTTGACCCAAAGCTGTACACCCAGCCTGTCCCTCTCAACTGTGTCCACTGTTGAGACCAAAATCCCAAGGGGCAAGTGACCCTGGGAGGACCTTTGTCTCCTACCTGGCTTTGACCCCGGGGTCTCGGTGCCTATGAGTGGCTGCCGGGCAGCAGTCTCTGCCTCATCTTCCCCTCCAGGGTCCTGGGGTTCAGGAGATGTGAGCAACAAGAAGTAGCTTGAGGGAACAGAAAAACAACAGTCACGACCTCTTGTTCCGACAGAAAAGCCCAGAGGTCCTGCAGGCCACCCTTCCAGGGGCCCCTTCACATCTGTATTTGAAGATGAGGAACTCACAGCCTCTAAGGTATCCAATCCTGTGCTGTGAGAGCCTCAAATGTTGGCAAATGCATCCTCTGGGACCCAACTTTGACTAGTTTCCACCCAGGGACCCAGTTGACGGGGTCCACACCAGCAGCTCAATCCCATTGCCTTGTTCTCATTATTCAACAATTGCTCTAGTACCCCTTCTTGGATATTTACCATTTCATAGTAATTTTTATTCAATGTGCTCCTTGACATTTTTATACCTGTGCATACTGCACTCTGTTTCTCTCACCCCACCCTCTCCTGTCTTCTTCCCTCACCTGTGAACTCCCCCACCTCACAGGCCCCTTTCTCATATTCATGTCTTTTTTTGTTTGTTGTTTATTTTGTGACTGAGTTTAACCACAGCCTGCATGATCATGGGTTTTTTTTTTTTCTTCTTTATTTAGTTTTTCTGAGATAGGGTCTCACTATGTGGCCTGGATGGCCTGGATCTCGATATATATACACCAGGCTGGCCTCGAACTCACAGAGATCTGCCTGCCTATGCTGCCTGAGTGCTGGATTAAAGGCGTGCGCCATCATATCCAATTATCTATATTTATTTTTTGAACCAGGATCTCCAACATGTGATCTCTCTGCTTCAGCCTCCCAAGTGCTGGGATTCTAGGCTTTCACACACTACACACATCCTGACTTCTTTTCTCTATGTGGCCTTGTCCTTGTAAGAGGGCCCCAGACCTTAGCATGACTGACTCCATGATGGAAATGCCATTCAGGCTGTAAAACTCAGCACACAGACAGCACCACCTATCAAAACTAAAACAAAGACCTTGTCCATCAAAGTCCATATAGTTCTGGGAAAGTCTCTAAACGTACTAACCTCAATTTTTAGCTTCCGTAGTTCCGCCTCTGGCTAACTGTTCCTGTTAACTGAAGTATGTCAACCCAGGACATGGTTTTTATGCTTTAAAGTTCACCCTGAGAAAGGCTCAGTGCTACTCTGTGATCCTGACCACCCAGTGCAGTGGTCGGCTGGCTAATAAGGACTTTCTATTGACCTAAACTCATGTCTGAGCAGTCTTCTCTGGTGAATACCCCACAACAGTCCTAAGCTATAACATGAAGTTACAGGTTTAACTAGCTAGTTAATGTTCTCTCTCTCTCTCTCTCTCTTCCTTTCTCTCTCTCTCTCTCTCATGGGGGGGGGGGAAAGGCAGGGTCTCATTATATAACTCTGGCTGTCAGGAATGAAGCTGTCCAGAGTCACGCGCTAACATATGCCCACTCTGGCACTCAAACTGAGGGCTGAAGATTGGATTAGGATCAAGTTCCTCCTCCCATAGTTTTGTCCTTTGGGCCCAAGGACACTCACCTGGCCAGCAGCAGAACAGGGATCCCCAACATAGAAAGCAGGGTGTGCTGCGGGGAAAGGCCAGCCTGGGTGAGTCCCAGGTAAGACAGCGATCCAAGCAGCCCTGCACCCCCAGTACCTGAGGACCACCAGGAGATGACAGCGCTGAGGAGAACACAGGAGCATTTAGGAAGATGGAAGCCAGCAGGGGCACTCCTCTCCCTTTCCTTCCTGCCCAGCCTGCTTACCTGGGGTAAAAGGCCGTGAGCGAGAGGAAGGTGACCTCTCCTAGACCTGATGAGATGCTGGCCAAAACCACTCCTGGGAGGACGAAAAGCATACGGTGGCCTTTAACTGAAGGTCACAGTCCCCCACAATGTTTAATTATAGCCTCATCTCTCTATCAGCTAAAAACAAATCAGCTAAAAACAAATCTGTCACTAAACAGACTGGACAGGTAGGGTCTCATCTCAAAGTCACACTTTCCTCCACGTACCCCATCCTCATCCTCTCAATCATTCAACCCTGCTCAGCCCAATCTATACTCAGTCCACCCATCTCTTCCTAAGTTAACACCTCCAAATTGTTCCTAGAGCCCACTCTTTGTTTGGGAAGCTCTAGCAGGTTTTTGTTTTGTTTTGTTTTGAGACAAGGTCTCAGTATGTAGTCCAGCCTGGCCTGGTACTCTCCTTGTTTTTTTAGACAGGATTTTGCTGTGCAGCTTCGGGTAGCTTTGAACTATATGGCCCAGACTAACCTCAAATTCACAACCCTCCTGTCTCTCAAGTGTTAGAATTACGTGTGTGTGTGTGTGTGTGTGTGTGTGTGTGTGTGTGTGTCCCAAACAAACACCACTAGCAGTTTCCTGGGGTTACAGACATACCCTTTTACTCTGGGAAGCTGGGGAGACTACTCCCACAGCATACTGTGGAGGCTTCTCGGGGCCCATCCACCTCACATAGCTGCATACTCACCACACAGGCTTAACCCCACTGAGTGAGAAAAGGCAACCAGGATAAAGCTTCCAGCAGAGCAAACTCCACTGACAAGGACCCGGGGGCTAAGAAGAGATGGAGAGGAACTCAGAAGGCCACCTCCATGTGAGACTCGCCAGCCTCCCGCCCCCTCCCTCTCTCCTTCCACCTGCCACCCTGACCCAGACCTGTAGGGCAGCAAATGAAGGCCAAGGGGAGCCAGGAGTTTGATGACGAGGGTGGGAAGGATGTCTGCCAGGAGCACTGCCTGAGACAGGAAAACACAGTAAGAATCCAGACGCTCCCAGAGATAACCTTCCCAGCCCGGCGGTGGAGCCAGCCAGTGAGACCTGCTCCAAGTTGAGGCTCTCGAGTTAGACAGATCTGGGTTTGTTCCCAGCTTTCCTGGCGTTGGGCTCCTCTGACAGATGTAAAGGCATTGACAGGCTCTGAGCTCCATTTTCCTCAGCCCCAGAGGGAAAGTGTGCCCTGCCTAGTTCACAAAGCCGCCATGGGGGTTACCTGAGCTGATATTTACCACTCACAGAAAGGGCCCCCCGGTAACTGGCAGTCTTGGTCATTGCAATCCTGACAGTCCCAACTGGGTGCAGAGGGAATGGGGGTGCAAAGGCAAGGGTTGTGGGGGCCTCGTGGGTACTCACAGCTGTGGAGATGGAGTTGCAATCAAATCGAGACGAGCTGTTGTGAGGCATGGGTGTTGGGCCCGGCTCCACCTATGGGAGAGAAGAAAGTCTTTCCTACAAGGAAGCAAGAGGTTAAACAAGGTCCAGTCCCAGCTCTGCCCTGCCTTGACAGATAGCTTTGGGTAGGCACGGACTTCTTGGGGCCTTAGTTTTTCTACGTGCACAGTGAAGGAGAGTGTTTATAAACATCTCAAACGACTGGCCCACAGGCCAACGATAACCCTCCAAGATGGATATAACATATTTAAGAGCATTCATATAGAAATCGGGGTTTCGCCGGGCGTTGGTGGCGCACGCCTTTAATCCCAGCACTCGGGAGGCAGAGCCAGGTGGATCTTTGTGAGTTCGAGGCCAGCCTGGGCTACCAAGTGAGCTCCAGGAAAGGCGCAAAGCTACACAGAGAAACCCTGTCTCGAAAAACCAAAAAAAAAAAAAAAAAAGAAATCGGGGTTTCTGGAAAATCTCATCTTGGGCCAAATTCCCTATTGAACCTGAAAAGTGGAAGCTGTTCCTCTTGGGGCATGCATTTTCTAGATCATTACGACCAGAAGTTCTGCAGCAGGGGTGATTTTACCTGCCAGCAATGTCTGTAACATCTGGAGACATTCTTGGCTGTCACTTTTGGTTGTTAGTGGGTAGAGGCATGGGATGCTACTAAACACTTACAATGTGCAGGCCAGACCCACAACAGTCACCTAGCCCCAAATGTCAACAGGGCCCAGATGAAAAAACACACCACAAAACAAGGTCTTACCCAGCCAGTAGTTGAGTTCACCAACCTGGTACCTGTTGTCTTCAGGGATCCCTCCTGCCCTGGGGGTATGGGTGACTAGGGATTTTAACTCCCTTGGTCGACCCCTGGCTACTTCATGAGCTTTTCAGGGGACCCCTGGCCCTGGTTGGTGGTGGTGAAGAGGGACTCACTCACATGGCTCTGGTTCCCTGATGCTTGCTCCTGCTTAAGGATGTCATGGGCAGCGCTCAGCATCACCACATATGAGAAATTGTTGCAAAGACCCAGGATCCTAGAATGAGGAGAGATCTTCACTTTCTGACTTTCTGTCCACCGATAGTCCTTAAAGATCTCTCCCTTACCCATTCCCTTCAAACACCAACCTCTCTCTTTTTTTTTTTTCTTCCAACATTGTGGGTGTCACAGTTAGAAATAGAGGCTTTGAGATTAGAGCAGCCCAAGGCCTCTCCCAGGAAGATATCCCTGGTCATTCTTTCCCACTCCTTCTCTGCTGGCACTAAGGTTCAGTTCTGGGGACATTTCTCATCGATGCACTGATATACTGTGGTACAACAGAAATACCCAGGGCTTGCAGCTCAAGCCAGTTTCTCCCTACTTCTGTGGCCTCAGTGTTCTCCTATGTGAAATGGGGGCAAGTTCTCACCTGACCCGAGAGTGCTGGAGGAATCAAAATAATACCAAGGGTTCCTTCTGATCCGTAAAGCATATCGCTCTATTTCCATCTCCCAGAGCAGTGCTCAGGGTTAGGAAAACACAAATGGGCTGTGGACAGAGCTCCCTGGTAGAGTGCTCCATGAGCATCGGGAAGGCCCTGCTTTCAATACCCTGCACTGCAAATAAAAGCCCCAGGGCAGCTGGGCATGGTGCTACAGACCTGTAATCTCCCGTCTGGAAGGCAAGCGCAGAGAAACTCAAGGCAAGCCCTCCACTGCCCATAGAGTTTAAGGCTGGCCCGGGACAAAGACCCTTCCATACAAAAATAAAAAGAACAAAGCCGCAACCTAAATGGTTGGAGGAAGACATTCATAACGCTACAGGTGTTAAGAGGCCGTGTTCAACAGGTGACGGTGGTAATTTTATGGAATCTGGAAAGCTCACAGGTGGCCAAGGACAAACCAGTTGACTCAGTATTGCGGATTCAACTGCTCTCCCCAGCTTGACTCTCCCCGCTTTCCAGTCGCGCTTTGCTTTTGCACAGCTCTCAGTCCACTCACCAGAAGCCCACCGCATTCTTCCATTGGGCACTCTGACCGTCCAACGGAGGGGCTGGGGGCTCTGAGTCGGTCTCCTCCCCTGGGAGGAAGAGAAGGCGTGACCCACTACTCACTCCAGTCCGCGAAGGCCCCAAGTGTTTTGGATCCTGTTGCCGGGGTCCGGCCAGTTTCCGAGCTCCTCAGGAGCGTCGCGGAGCAGAGGTGGTCGTTACCATGACAACCAACAAGGGTACTCACTGTCAGAATCCTCAAGGCCCCTCCACGAGCCCGCAGAGCTTCCCATGGCATCGAGTTCGGGTCCCCCAAAGGGCCCAAGGTCGGCGTGTGTTCGGAGTTGGCTTCAAGAGAACAGATAAAAGTCTGGGACAGGTGGGTGCGAAGGATCAACGCCCCGCGGTCAGGCCCAGGACCGGCTGTCTGCTACACAGGACCGTCCATCAACAGATCCCCGGATCTCCATCTCGTGGCCACCCACGCTCCACCCGTCCGACCCCGCCCCCAGCCCCTCTAAAGCAAAGCCCCCGCCCCCGGGCCTGTACCTTTAAGAGCAGCTGAGCTCTCAGCAAGGTAGAGTAGCAGGTCGGAGGGTCACGTGTCAGGACCAGTGCGCCTCCCATCACGTGCTTAGAAGTTGCCCCCCCCTACTTCCGGGTCCTGTTTTCGCCTTTGGCCTTCCGAAATTTCGGGAGTGAGAAAAGGAGAGTTCGGAAGGGCCCTGGAAGCACTGGTTTTGAACTGGAACGGTGGGAGCCACAAGCAGAGCCACGAAAAGCAGCACTCTAGACGCCGACCAAACCAAATGTGCCAGTACTAGTCATGGCGCGGGAGGCTTCAGCTCCTTTCCTGCTGCCCTCACTTGCCTGAAACAAATATGGCTACTTTCCTACTCCAGTCCCACGACCCACCCGACTCCCCAAGGGCGAGTTCTGCTCCGAAGCAATGGCGTCCAGCCTCAGGTCCTTCTTATCTGTTGTCCTTACAGACTGTTGTAAAGACCTAAAATAAGCAACTGAGAGGCAGCTCAGAATAGAATGATTGCCTAGAAAGCTAAAAAACACCCACCAAACAGGTTTTCATGAATTGTCTGTGGCAACATTCAAGGCATTAAGAAATTCCCTTTGGCATATTATCCTAGAACCAACAAATATCACGAAAGTAGTGCCAACCCCTGGTTTTACAGATGAGAAAACCAAGGTCTCCTCCCCCCAATGTTAACCCTGCATTAGACCTGTAGGTGACTTTAGAGACCCGGTTAGCACTGAGGTGCTGAGTTCACTGAGCAAGAATTTTCCCTGACGAATCCTGCGAATGTAATCTATGAATACCACAAATGTGATTAATATCATGAGAGTAATTTAAAAATAAATAAATAAATAAATAAATAAATAAATAAATAAAAAAGAAAAAAAAGAATTTTCCCTGTTCTGTGATGTCAGCCAATTGTCCTCACTGGAAATTAGGAAAGGGGGGGGGGCAGTTGGAATACATCACCTCACATAGTCCCAATTAAGGAGTCCCTTACCTTCCTCTCGATGGTAGGGTAGCATGTTGGCCATTCTTCATCAGCCCATTCCTCTGTTACGGCTTCTAGCAGCCTGTGCCCACTTGCCCCAGCTCTTTTCAACCCCCGGTCATTAAGATTGCTGTTTGAAATACGCCCTTCTATGGTGTTCTTCCTAGATCATTCAGCCAGTGAGAAAAGGGATCCTACTACCCATGCAGGGCTCTAGAAATTCTGCAGTTTCTGTTTTTTAAAAGGAGCTCACAGAAAGCTGTGAGTAACCAATGGCCCCAGTACAAGAATAGCCACAGTTGAGGACATGGGCACTGGAGACACCAGTCCAGACTTTTCACTCCTCAGAGAAGTGTTCACGGCATGGAAGTGGGGGGCCAGCACTTCCACTAGTCTCCATCCTCACTCCGACTTCTCCCCCAGATCAATCAGGAACCACAAACCCTAGCTTCCTCTCTCTGAAGGCTGTGGCTTGGAGGAGACGGAAATGGCTGAGGTGTGAATATGAGACCTGACTCACCCGGGCTGCACTTGCCACATGCCCCCTCCCCCATACCCACTTCTGAGGTCTCCTGTTCCCATTTTTTCCTTTCTGGCCCGATCCTCTGCCCTTTAGCTCCAGATGTGCACCTGAGCCTGAGTCACCTGGACACTCTACAGCCATTTTCCTGCCTGTCAGGAAGTCATCCCAGAGCATGGGGGAGGTGCACAAGGCCTGGGGTGGAGATACGTCAGGCAGAGACAAGAGAAGAGGAAGTGTCTTGGGTGCTGGGGAGGACAGGCTTGCATTAGTGGGTGGGGACTGATGGTCATTGTGAGCTTTCTGGACACAGAGAGACCTACAGGATGGATTTTCTCCGGCTTCGTCTCCCTGGGCTGCATCAGGCCTTGCGGGGAGCGCTGGTGAGAGGGGGAGATCCCAGAGGCTTCTGGCCATTCCCTGTAGTTCCACCTTTCCTGCTCCCTTAGAGCCTCTCCTCAGGCTTGGGTCCCTTTCCTACAGTCAGCCAGACTCCTAGTCAGACTCCAGTCTTTCCATCTCCCGCCCCCCCCCCCCCCCCCCCCCCCCCCCCGCCAGTGCGTGCATGTACTCCAGGATAGACCCTATGTTGGTCCTTACACAGATTTCCAACCCCAGATTTCTTACCTGGGCTTGTTTGGAGTAGTGCCCCTGGGGCAAGGGCTACCCTTGCCCTGAGTGTCTTCACTCTGCTCTCCTCTCTTCTAGGATTCCTTCAGCGCTTTTGTGTCCTACCTCATAGGAGATACAGTCCCCACGGTAGAGAGGGAGCCGCAGGCAGCTGAAGAGCCTGGGGAAGTGGCCGCAGAGAAGCCAGAGAAGGTTATAGAGGAGGAAGCCCAGGAGGCACTGGAGGGATTTAGGAGTGACCAGGGAGAGAGGGTAGGAGCTCCTGGAGAGCTCATAAGATGCCAAGAAGGAAGTTTAGCTGGTGAACAGACCTGGGGGTGGAGAGCAGACAGCTCCCCAAGGCTCCAAGCAGAAAGGCAGGACACTGGGTCCAGGAAGGCAGCTGAGGGTGCCAGGGGCCAGGAGCCAAATGCTCCGCTGAGGCCTGAGGCAGGGCCTGGGACTCACAGAGACGGGAGCAGTACCAGAGCCCAGGAGATCTGGGAGCACGGTGAGCAGGAAGTGAGCAGTGGGGAGCCGCTGAGAACCTGTGAACAGAAGGAAGAAAAGGAGGTGGTGGTCAGAGCCGCAGAGTCAGGGTTGGCCAGGGGAGTGGAGTCACAGCCAGCCTGGCCCAGGGAGCCCGAGGAGAATGCTGGTACCGATGGGCAGGAGGTTACGGAGGACAGCAAAGAGACAGACTGGGTGGTCAAGGATGCAGAACCCGAGGGGTTTGGGGCCAGAGGGGCTGACAAGGAGGAAGAGAGGATGGTCCTGATGACGGAGGCAAAGGCACAGGGGACACAAAACCCAGAGGCAGAATCTGAGCACTGGGCCATGTTGGGTAGAGAGGCCTGGGCAGCCTCAGGCAGGGAGGAGGTTGATAACCTGGGCATTCAGGAAGCAGAATATGGGCCAGACCCAGAAGACAGCATCCCAGAAGCTACTGGGAAAGTCTGGGTCCTAGAAGAGGCTTGCAAGGGAGGCCAGCAGGATGAGATGGATGAGAAGAGAGAGGCTGAAGCTAGCCATCAGACCCAGCCCCTGGAGAGGGAGAGAACCAGAGAGATGACTGAAGGCCAGACAGCAGGGAAGCAGGCGGAGGGAGACCAGGAGACACGGGGCAGCTCTGAGGACGAGGAAAGGCAAGACCCAGCCACCGGAGAGAAGGGGGTGAGTCTGGAGGAGGAGGTGCAGGCAGAAGAGTCCCCCAGGGAGGAAAGGAGCCCTGGGGCCACAGAAGCTGTGCTAGCCCTGGACAAGGAGGCTCAAGGGGAGCCTGACTTGGAAGAATCTCCAGAAGCCAGGCCTGAGGAATCGTATGTGGGAGAGAAAAGAGAGGCAGCTCAGGTGAGACAAGAGGTGTTGAGAGCAGAGGTCACTGGAGGACAGGACCCTGAGCTGAGGAGAGCTTCCCAGACCTTGACTGAACAACTTGAGGAAGGACAGAAGGGTCAGGAGGAGACCAGGAGAGCTCCAGACCTGAGCCCAGCGGGGATGCTACATTTGGAGGACTGTCACAGCAGGCCTATGGGGTTTGCAGGTCCTGAGCTAGAAGCCCAGGGAAACTGGAGAAGGGATGCGGACAGCACAAACACCCAGGAGGTAGAAGCAGATGCTGAAGAAGCAGGTGAGGAAGAGATTGCAACAGGGCAGGCAGAGGAGGTCCAGGCTGAAGGAGGCCAGGAGTCTCAACAGCCCGAGGTCCCAGGGTGGGGAGCAGAGGCAGGACTGGCCTCCATAGCAATGAGCCAGGAGCTGGAGGGAAGCCAGGAAGCAGAGGCAGGCCAGTCAGTGGGGGAGTCCAGGCCCACAGAAATCAAGGCTGGTGCGGGGGAGGCTGCGGCGCCTTGGGAGACAAACGGAACGTGCAGCACGAGGAGGCTGGAGGAGGTGGCTCTGAGCCTACAGGACAATGAAGACACACAGACCAGTTCTTCAGCTGCTGAGATTATCTTGGGTAGCAGGATTGTGGGGGCCGAGGAAGGGCCCGAATGGGAGGCTGGGATGGCTCCAGAGAGGGAGTTTGGGAAAGCCTGGCATCCCAAGGGCAGAGGGGAGACGGGGGGAGTCACCGAGCTGGAAGAGGCTCCAGAGAAGCAAAGTGGGCAGGAAGCTTGCTCAGAAGGCGCAGCAGAGGAGAAGGCGACTGGCTATGATGTCCAAGAAATCGGTGGGACGGGAGAGGGAGAGCAGGCAGAAACGGGGACATCTGTGATGGCAGAAGGGACGAGGGGAATGGATGGCGTGACTTTAGGCTCCCAGGCAGAGAGAGCTGAGAGGTCCATAGCCCTCGTGGAGACTGGGGGGCTCCTAGGAGAGCAGATGCCGTTGGAAGACGAGGCTAGGGGAGGGCTGTCAAGAGAGCGGAGGGCCCACAACTCTGAGGGAGAGACACAAAAGCTACGTGATGTGGAGGAGGCCGTGAGAGAAGCACAGAGGACAGAGATCCAGGAGAATGATCCAGAAGGTCTGGAGGACGCCTCAGGCCAGCAGACACACCAGATTCCCACGTTAGCTGTGCCTGGCTCCTCTGAATCAGCGGGGGCCACAGCCAGTGCCCCAGGAGATGCTCAGAGCCACTGGAATGAGGTGAGGGCTGCCGCAGGACCCCGAGAGGGACAAGCGGAATTTGGAAGTCAGCTCTCCACAGTTGTCTGTGTCCCTCGCCCTGTAGGCCCTGCTCCCCGGGTCCCTCCTGGATGTCTCTGTCCCTCGAAGTCGTGTGCTTCTCTCACGAAATTCCTCACGGCGGCGCTCGAGGCCCTCTTTGCGTCGAATCTCTGCTCCTGAGCCGCAGTATGACCCTCCCAGCCCCCAACCCCAGGAGGAGCTGCTGTTCCCTGAGCCGGCACCTCTTCAACCCGAGGAGACTTCAGAGCCAAGTGCCCCAAGGCCTGAAGGGACTCCAATGCCAGCCAGGAAAAAAGTGCTGGGACATGGGTAGGCCCAGGGGCACCACACTCGGGCTGGTGAGGAGGCTGTGGGCATCGGGGGCCAGCTCCCATGGGTCTGTTCCTTCTACAGGTTTGGATTCGCTCATCCTGGCATGATGCAGGAGCTGCAAGCCCGCCTGAGCCGGCCGAAGCCACAGTGACAGAGCCTAGAGCCCTCGTGAGACAGGCCTCCTACGGGAGGGTCAGGACGCTCTGCTGGACTCTTGTTACCCTTGACTCCCTCTGCTCCTGGAACACATCGTTTTCACCCTCTGGGCCTCAGCGACACCAGATGTTTATGAAGACCTTGACTCTAAGGAGTTGGATTCCCCAGTGTAAGCTATCATAGGTCCCTGCCCTGGTCACCTTTCCCATCTCTCTGGGCTGCTCAGGAGACTACAAGGAAGACGGGGTTGGAAAGACTCTACTCCCCTAAATCTTCCCTGTATGATCGCCGCGCCCTCCCCGCCAATTACCCATCATGCTAGAGCCCCACAGAGAGCTATGTAAGATAACAGACCTCTGGGGTGGAAGCCCCCGCTCTCCCCCAAAAGAAAGAGCGCTGCCTTTCTTTGTCAATGACCATGGGCAGCAGACCAGTTGCTTTGAGTTTCTAAAATGATAGCTCAATATCACAACTGCAGGTTGCTATGGTAACCTCCAGGCCAGAGTTGGGGAACGTTGCAGGAACTCCAAGAACATAGGAGTAGAGAGAGGTTCTGGCTAGGCAGAAGCTTCGGACTGTTCCCAAGCTCTCCTGCTCAGTGGGTGCCAGACACTCCTGTGAAGACGTGGAGACACAGAGTGGGCCAGAGGGCTTTATTAGTCACCCAGCATGGTGGCCTAACTCAAGAATGAAACAATAAATAAACCATCATTTTCTAAAAATAAATAAATATCCAAGAAATAAATATCTGGTGAGGTCTGTTGGGCTTTTAAGTTATTGGGTCAGGGCTGGGGACTAGTGAAACTCTGCCTGGTCAAAGGCAAATGGGCCAGAGACTGTCCTGCACTGTCGGCCAGACCCCAGCCTTAGAGTCTTAGTGGATGTGGGAAGGGAGCTTAAAAGTCCCTCCAGGAGGGAACTTTTTAGTTTAGTTTAGGAACCCCAAGCCGGGCCTGGGTGCTGGGGCAAGGTCAACAACGTCAGGTCCCGGACAGCCCGAGACAGGACAAGCTCCAAGGAATGTAGGAGCTGGTAGGTATAGAGCAGCTGGGGCCAGGACACCTGGGATGACACCTGATTGGGGCCATCCAGAGCCCCTAGAAGCAGCTCCTTCCCCTCCTCCTCCTCCTCCTCCTCCTCCACTTCCTCCTCCTCCGAGCAGTTGAATCCTGCAGCCAGCACCTGTGAGAATAGATCCATGGGTCACACAGTGCCACCTCACAAACCTAAGAGTCCATTCCTTCTGTTACCCATCACCTCCTAATGACATCTATGACCACAGGCCATGATTGCTCCGGACAGCCTCTACCTCAGACCTCTGGTGTCAGCGTCTCACATCTTATCTGAGTCTGCTACTCTGTTTGCTTTTCCTTTAAAATTATTCATTTTTGTGTGTGTGTACTCTAGTGTATGTGCAATACACGTGTGCAGTACTTGAGGAGACGAGAAGAGGCATCAGGTCCCCTGGAACTGGAGTTCAGGATGGTTGTGAGCCACTGTGTGGATGCTGGGACTCAAACTAGGGTCCTTTGCAAGAGTAAACAGTGCTCTTAACTGCTGAGCTATCTTTCCAGGCCAAAAAAAAAAAAATGTGTTTTTTTAATTTTCAGTGATTTGTTTATTTTTATTTTGTATGTATGCGCATTTGACATGCATGTATGGAGCATGTGTACTGCCTGCATGACTGGTGTTCTTGGGGGCCAGAAGAGGGTGCTGGATGTCCTGAAACTGGCACTGTGGATGTTTGTGAGCTTTTATCCTCTGAGAGAACAGCAAGTGCTCTTAACTGCTATCTCTCCAGCTCTGTTTCTTGTGTTTGTTTGTTTTTGCAGAATCTTCCTATGTAACTCCAGCATGGCCTTGAATTCACAATCCTCTTGCCTCAGCCTGCCAAGTGTCTGGGACTACAGGAATGCATCACCACACTTTTGGCTTACTAGATTTAAAAAAAAAAAAAAAATCAACTTTTACATTCCTTTTCTGTGTATGGGTGTTTCCCTGCCTGTGTGTCTGTACACCACCTACAGGCCTAGTGCCAAGGAGGTGAGAAAAAGCACCAGATCCCCTGGAACTGATGGTTGTGAGCAGCCATTTAAGTGCTGAGAATTGAACCCAGGGCCTCTGGAAGAGAGGCTAGTGCTGTTAACCACTGAGCCATCTCTTCAGTCTCTTTACCTATTTTTTTTTTATGTAAAAAAAAATAGCCATAGTAGAGCAAGGTGCTACAAACAGGGTGGGACTGATCTCCTGGGTCACTCTGGGGGGCCGCTGCTCAGGAAGTCCCTCTTTGCTATTTAGGATTTTTTCCCCCAGGGTCAGCAGGTATGACATAACTACTTCTCGATCTTGCTTGCATTTTCTATTCTCCTTTTACTAAGGAAAAAATTCTATTGCCCTCCGAAATGTCTAGGAGAATCTGAGTAATGTCAGAATTGGAGGGAGAGGAGAACAGATATTGGGCCTGATGATGACAGCGTCTGTCCTGGGTGACCCCGGGTTCTTCTTTCCTTGGAGTCCAATCCCCAAGAGCAGGCAGAGACTTTGGGGCAGAGCCAGGCTCTGATGCTGCTGCTCACTCACAGGATCTGGAATGTCTCCCCAGCCTGATTCACAGGGGTGTTTCAAAAGGGAGCCAGGGAGCCCATTTTGCTTGTGGATCCCAGGGGTCAAGGGTGTAGTGGGCACTCTACCTGGAAGCGTAAGTGCCTGTGGAGGTCCCGGAGATCCAGCCTCATGGCCCACAGCTGCACCCTCTCTGAGCTGCTCCAGGTCCCTTGGCTCCCCAGCCCTCCTAGCAGGGCGGGGAAGGGCCGAAGTGTGGTGGAAAGGAAGCAGAGCCTCTCTGGGTCCTATTGAAGGGAGGGGGGATGGTCAAGAGATACCTACAGAACACCAAACCCAGCCCCAGCTTTGTGTGGGTCTCTTTTTCATTCCAGATTCCACTTCATCCTCAAATCTACTCTTTAAAAAATTGATTGTGCCGGGCGGTGGTGGCGCACGCCTTTAATCCCAGCACTCGGGAGGCAGAGCCAGGCGGATCTCTGTGAATTCGAGGCCAGCCTGGTCTACAAAGTGAGTTCCAGGAAAGGCACAAAACTACACGGAGAAACCCTGTCTCGAAAAACAAACAAAACAAAAAACAACAACAACAAAAAATTGATTGTGTCGGCTGTATTGGTGCACGCCTTTAACCCTCTCTCTTGGGAGGCAGAGGCAAGTAGATGTGAGTTCGAGGCCAGCCTGGTCTGCATAGTGAGTTCCAGGACAGCCAGAGCAAATAGTGAGACCCTGTCTCAAAAAAAAAAAAATATTATTACATCGTGTCTGTTTTTAGCATGTGTGTATGTGTGTGTGCACACACACCTGTGGAGGTCAGAGGACAACTTGCTGAAACTGGTGGTCTTCTTCCACCACGTGGGTCCCAGGGATTGAACTCGGGTTGCCAGGCTTGACAGCAAGCACCTTTATCTACCGAGCATCTTGCTGCCTCCTTGACTTTATTCTTGGGTTCCCCCACGATTGCTTTGAGCTCTATCCCATCTCCTTCTTGGCCCATACTCTTCTCTGGCCTCAACTCGGTTTATCCCCCCCATCCACAGCCTCATTCCACTCCTTCCTTTGCTACTCTATCCAACCTGTCAATCACATCCTGTTTCCAACATCTCTCCCTGCTCTGCTACCTCGTTCCCACTCCAACCCAACTCCCTCTGCAGTCTCCATCGTTTGCCCATTCCACCCCCTTCTTCCATCCCAGGGATAATTTTCACCCATGTCCACAACGGTCTTCTCATCTCTGACCTGACCTCCAACTTCCATCCCTGTGACCAGCCCGTCTCTTTCCCACAACTACCTCCTTTCCCGATCTCAAATCAGTCCCAGCCCCACCTCTTCCTCCACCCAAAGTCATTCTCACCCTCTTCCTGCTCCCATTTTCAAATTCCAGTGTGCTCCATCTCCCTGTGTTCCTCTCCTCTCTCTCTCTCTCTCTCTCTCTCTCTCTCTCTCTCTCTCTCTCTCTCTCAAAGTGAAGTCTCTGCCTCCCAAGTACTGGGATTACAGATGTGTGCCACTATCCTCGGCTTCCAGCTTCACCGCTATGGAGGCATAGTAACCACATAAATCTGCAGATCCACATTCACTCAAACCCTTGTCCATATCAATGCCTCATTGCCAGTCTGCCCAGCCTGTGCCCTTCACTCACAGACAGATGACGCCATGCCTGGAAGGTCAGGGAAACATTGGGGAGATGGTGTCCCAGGGGCAGAAGGTCCAAGCTCACTCCTGGCAATCGAGATTCAGCCTGAAGGGTAAGTTCTGTTAGTGGGGCCCAGTGGGACACGGGGGTGTCCCCACCTCCAGACCCGATTGCCTCAGGGAGACTCACAAAGCTGTGGACACAGCCCTGAGCCTCAGAGAGCAGCTTCCTGGCAAGGTACAGGCTGACTGTGAATTCCCTGCGCAGCTCCTGCAGGCTCAGGGGGCCTGTTGGGAACCCCCAGGCACCAGCTTGTACCAGAAGCAAGGGTAGCAGCAGCAGGCTGAGCCCTGGAGAGAGGAGGAAAGGGGACAAGATGGAGACGCCTGGAGAAAAGGACAAGTTATACAAGCTCTGAGTCCCTTTCACTGGCATCTTCAAGCTGCCCCCTCAGAACCCCCATTTGGACCACAGAGGCTGCCCTGTGTCATCTCTGCACAAGTGCCACTGTTGTAAGAAGACAAAGGTAGAATCTTGACACACCCTCCCACCCACTAACACCCTTGGTCAGTTGGCCTGCATAACTGCATGCATGTAGCCTGGTTGCTAGTACTTTCTCCATTTTACAGTGGAGAAAGACCTTGAGATTGGGTAAAGTGACTAGCCAAAGTTGGACAGTGAAAGGAACAGGGAGGCAGGATTAGATTCCAGATCCGTCCAAACACAGGCCAGTATGCTTTCCCCAGGGAACTCAGACAAAATAGCCACCTGCCTCAGAAGTGGGGACACGGTGCTCTGCCAAGGATTCCTTGGGCACACCCAGGCAGCGTTGGTGCTTTGAACTGACCTAGGGCCATGGGAAAGACCTAGCCAAGCCAGTGAGTGGCTCTCTTCCAGGGACTCAGATGGAAGGCAGTAAGCCGTCATGCACTGGAACCCTTCTGGGGTAAACCAGCAGCATAGTACAAAGGGATGTGGGGTGGGGTGGCACTCATGGGAGGGAGAAGGTTGGTTTCCTAGTCCTCCCTTGAGCAGGTCACTTCTTATCTCTGTGTCCCAGGCTCCCAAGGGGGAGCAGGGCTCTGGAGTGGGGCACTGGGAAGAGAGCAGTCTTCAGAGGTTTCTCAATTGGGAGTTACACAATTCCCCTCGAAACCCAAACCAAAACCATCCCCAAATCCAGTCCCACTCCTGTTCCTCCCCAGGCCCCTTTTCTGTCCATTCATAATCTCTAAGCCGCCTCTAAGTGCCCTCGGTAGGGGTTAACAGATTTTCAGAAGTAGGCAGTGCCTGAGATCTCTGGCATTCAGGCTTCTTGGCTTGGGAACCATTCTGACTCTCTAGAATCCTGAAGAGTAAAGCAAAACACAATTCTACCTAGCTCTAGGATGAGGACAAAGCATGTACCCTTGGACCCTGATAAATATTACACCCCAGATTAAGCTGTTCTAACTCATACCCACTTACCGCCGCTCTAGGTTCTGGACACTCCAAGACCCCTTTTGTAGTGAATCCTGCCCTGGTCCTCCAGCTCTTGGTCCCCGCCCCGTCCTGCCACTGGCCTCTCTCCCTACAGTTCTGTCCCTAGCTCCTCAGCTACCAGCTGCAGACTGGCAACCTTCTAAGCTTCAAGAGGGGCTGCCCCCTTGGTCCCAGTCACCACTTGTCTCAGCAACCCCCACCATGTTCCTCCGACTGTCCTCAGCTCTCAGTCTTCATCTGTCTACATAGTCCCACTCTTGGCCAGACTGCTTATCCAGTCCTCCTCACACCTCCCAGCCGAGGGGTCCCATCACTGGTCCAGCCTGGGCAAGGCTGTAATTTCACTGCTCTGGCCCCTGCCCACTCACACCAGGCTCATTTCCATTGTCAGCCGGCAGTGTCCATTAGCTTGGCCAAAGTGTTGCCCCTCAGCCCTCTGCTCCAACTCTACCTGTTAAACTCTCCCAGGCTCCACCAAACCTCCCACCCCTCTGCCCAGTCCCAGCTTCCAACTCACGCCAGCCAAGGCCTCCTGTCACCTGGCCCATGTCAGGGCCCAGCCTTTGTGTGCAGCCATCTCCTGGGCAGGGGGGTCTTATACTGGGGGCTGCGCCCAGTTTCGCTTTCTGTCCTGCTTGTACTTTCAGCTTTCTGCTCACTGAGTCTTCCCTTCTAAAATGGGGAAATGTAATTTCCCTTCCAAGAGGGGGAACCATGGGGGTGGCGGGAAGCTAGGGTTTCAGCCCATCTGAGCTCCAGATCCACGGTTGGGCTCCCAGGTCCAGCCCCTCCCTCAGCTCCGCACCTCTGGGACTCTGTCCACTCACATAGTTCTGTCCATTGGTGGGACCCAAAAGACCCAGCCTCCTCATACATCTCTGCTGTCACTAGTATCCAAGGGCCATTGCCAGTCCATTGTCCTTTGAATGACAGATGGCCAGGTAAGGGAATTACCCATAAGAGGGGACTTGGTGGGGTTGACTCATCCATCCCCTCATTTGGTTTACCAGATGGCTGAAGAGTGTGCGGGAAGTCATAGCTCCATAGTGAGGAATGAGTCTGTGTGGGGCTGCCGGGGACTAGTTTGACGCACTGAGAGAAGGTATTCAGGTGTCTGTGACCAAGTGCCAGGGCTGAAGGAGACCCATCTCAAGGCCATGCTATCATGATCAGCTTTATTCAGACAATGGCTCAGTCTATGGGCAGAGTCACACAGGATTATGGCTCAGTCCATATCTAGGGTCAGAACTTGGACTAGGGCTGAACTCAGTACCTAGTCTGGGGTGAGTGTATGTGCTGTCTCTGTATTTGGGGCTATCAGTGAACCCTCTGCTTGTGGCTGGTCAGTGTTAGGCTTAGGGCTTCATCAGTGACAGAGTTGTGCAGCCTCTGACTGAGGCTGTGACTCAGGTGAGGCGAAAGCTTAGGCTAGCATAAGATCTCAACCAATGACCAGAACTGAGGTTCAGCCTGTGGCCAGCTTGGGGTTGTATGAGATTCAATCCTCAGCCACGACCCACAGTAGTCCTAGTGTTTCAGCACCATAAAGATCATGGTCAGGGATGGAGCCTAACCACAATGTCCCTTCTGGCACAACCCTGCTCTCAGCCACACCCTTGATTTCCCATCTTCTGAGAGAGCATGGGGGTTTCTTGCTCTTCCCCAAACTCCCACTTTCCTTTTGGGACTTGTGGGGTTTCCCTACTGGCTTCCTGCTGTGAGACAGAAACCAAGGGGGCTTCCCCTGCGGGTACCCCACCTCCTCAGCTCTGCCTAAGCACTGTCCACTCAAAGATGCCTGGGACACAGTGCCAGGGAGATACCAAGTCGTGGAAGCTGTTCAAGTGCTGTAGGGAAGGAAAGGAACACCGGACCAGAACACCTTGGTTCAGTCAAGTGTCCACTGCCGTGTCCCAGGAGCAGCAGCTCATCCACCCATTTCTGACTATTGGGGGGGCTGGGGGATGATAAGGACAGAGACTGGTCTGGTCTTCTGCACAGCCACCCCACTCCCATCATGGAGCACAGCCCTTGGTCCTCCCTCCGTTCTGTCCACTGGCCTTCCCACTGCCTGTCCCCCTCATGAATAAATCACCTCTCTGATTACAGCCTTCGGGACCCTGCCTTCCCTGCCAGTCCCTCTGGCCTTCATCACTTCCCCTGACCGCCAGCTGGAGGCGCCCTCATTTATGCCGGCTCTAGTACCTGGAATGCTGTCCCCAGTACTGCCCAAGTGACTCCACCTGTCCAGTGCCGAGCCCTGGACCTTTCCCTTTGGCTCCCCTGGGGTCACGGCCATCCCCTCCTGACACGGATCTTATCTCAAACGGGGGCTTTGCAGTGGGTGTGTCTCGCTCACTCTACTCCCACGCAATGCTTCTGCCACACCGGCCTCCTCCGGCCTCCTCGTGGCTTTTAGAACATCAGATCCTCAGGACCTTTGCACCTGCTGCTCCTCCTTCCTCTCCTCAGGTATCTGAAGAGTTTACTCTTTGAAAGATCCTGGCTAACTCCTGTCTCACCTTCTCAGATGGCCCATCCACAAATAAAACTCTCCCTCAGGAGAGAGAATTCCCTCAGGAGAATTACACAATTCTCCTCAAAACCCAGCCCAAACCATCCACTTGTCTCTGCATTTTCTATCCTTTCCCTGCTTTATTATTATTATTATTATTATTATTATTATTATTATTAATTTTTTATCATTTGTGTGCATGTGTATAGGGCATGTGTGTCAAAGCGCACATGTGGTAGTCAGAGGAAAACTCTGTGGAGTCAGTTATCTTACATCACCTTTATTCAGGTTTAGGGATCCATTCTAGATCCTCAGCCTTGTATGGCAAATGCTGTGTATTCACTTAGCCATCTTTTTTTTTTTTTTTTTTTTGGTCTTTGGTTTTTGGAGACAAGGTTTCTCTGTGTAGCTTTGCGCCTTTCCTGGAACTCACTTTGTAGACCAGGCTGGCCTCGAACTCACAGAGATCCGTCTGCCTCTGCCTCCCAAGTGCTGGGATTAAAGGCGTGTGCCACCACCGCCCGGCCTCACTTAATGCTTTATTTTTGAACCTCACCTACTGCTTGGTCGGTCAGTCGGTTTGTCTGTCTGTCTATCTCTTTATCTCTTTATCTCTTTATCTATCTATCTATCTATCTATCTATCTATCTATCTATCTATCTATAGCTATGAAGGTTTTGTAAGACAGGACCTCAAGCCAGGCACAGAGACACACACATTTAATCCCAGTACTCAGAACAGAGGCAGGCAGATAGATCTCTGTGAAGTTGGCCTAGTCTGCAAGGACATCCAAGGCTACAGTACAGAGAGACCCTGCTTCAAAAAAAAAAAAAAAAAAAACACATGGTCTCATGTAGCCCAGGCTGGCCTCAAACTTGAACTTTTCCCACTTCAGTGTCCCAGGTGCTGTGGCTTAGCCTGGAGTCAGTAGGAAATGGAAGGGATGTGGTAAGAGGTGAGAAATGGAACTGAGGAAGCTGGGGGTGTGGCTTCTAATGTGTAACTTGCCAATCTTGGACCTCAGTTTCCTCATTGAGACTTGACAGTTGGTTTCAAAGTCAGCCACTGATTACAGGGAAATTAAAACCTAGAGCAAGAGTGAAAGGGCCATCTGCCAAGTTTCTCGTTCTTTCCCACACCCTGTGGGTTCTCCAGAGCTGGGGGAACCCTGAACCGGGGGGCAGTATTTACTGATTGCAGCGGAGCCATGGGAAGGAAAGTCTTACCGGAGGCACGTGGAGAGCGGTAACAGAATGAAGACTGGAACTCAGCTCCTGTGTTTCCAGCTTGTGCTTTACTGGGGAAATCCCTAGGTCATGTGACATCAGTGCCAAAGCTCAGAACTAGCCCCATGGTGCCACCAAGATGGCCTGTGGGGAAGGCAGGAAGGCCTGGAGTTGAGCCTCACCTGGAGGCTTCTGAGCCAGGTGGAGAGCCCCTGATGCTCGCCCTCCAACAGGAAGGTGGATGTGGCTGTAGTACTCCATCTGGGGGCTTTGTTTAGTTTTTTTTTAAACATCTGTTTTATTTTTAATTATATGTGTATGTCTGCATTGGGGTTTGTTTATAGCACGTGGGTGCTAATAGCAACTGAAGGTGTTCGATCCCCTGGAACGGAGTTACAGGCAATTGTAGTAACAAAGGTGCTGGGAAGTGAACTGGTGTCCTCGGAAAGGTCAGAAAGCTCCCTTAACTGCTGATCCATTTCTCCAGCTCCCTCCCCCTTCTCAGACAGGGTCTCACTGTGTAGCCCTGGCGGGCCTGGAGCTTGCTATGTAGACCAAGTTGGCCTAGAACTCACAGGTGACTGGCCTCTACTTTTTGAGTGCTGAGATTAAAGGTATGTGCCACAATGCCAGGCTCTCCCCCACCCCCCAACACACACACTTAAAAAAAAATAGGATTTTGCCATATAGCCCAGGTTGGCCTGGAACTTTCCATCCTTCTGTTTGAGACTCCCAAGTTCTGGGATTCTAGGCATGTGTCGCACACTCTGTCATTGAGAGCCCACCAGGAGAAATCCTACAGTGTCTACTCACAGAATGAACAAGGGACTTCATTGCCCAGCTCTCTCCTGCCTACCATCCCACATCTAGACAGACCTGCATTCCTAGACCTAACTTTACAATGTCCTTTTACAGGGAAAAATGAAGACTTTACCTCTTGTCCTCCAAGGTTGTTGGTTCCATGACAACATGTTTAGGCACAGGATGGTAGGCACATAGTGAGTTCCAGGACAACCAAGGATATATAATGACAGTCTCAAAGGAGGACCCCAGCTTAGATCCCTAGCAAAAGCAGATAAGTAGTCTGAACTGGCCATCTCCTGTGACAAGATTGGTGCCTGGCCCAACTGTCATCAGAGAGGCACCATCCATCAACTGATGGAAGCAGATGCAGAGACCCAAAGCCAAATATTAGGTAGAGTTTGGGAATCCTGTGGGGGAGGAGGAGAAAGGAGTGTAGGAGCCAGAGGGGTCGAGAACACCATGGGAAGTCTCACACAATCAACTAAACTGGGCTCATGAGGGCTCACAAAGAGTGAACCGACAACCAGGGAGCCTGCATGAGACTGACCTAGGCACTCTACATACATGTTACAGTTGTTTAGCTTGGTTTCTTGTAGGACTCCTAATAGTGGGAGCAGGGGCTGTCTCTGACTCTTTCACTGGCTTTTGGGACCCTACTCCTCCTACTGGGTCTCCTTGCCCAGCCTTAACACATAGGGAGGTGCTTAGTCTTACAGCAACTTGATATGCCATGTTTTATTGATACTCATGTGAGACCTGCCCTTGTCCTGGATGGAGATGGAAGAGGAAGGATTGGGGATGGAAGCAGGGTGGGAGTGGGCAGGTGTGAAGGTGAAGGAGGCTGTGGCCAGGATGTAAAATGAGTTGATGAAAAAAATCTCTTGGAAGGAGTCTGTCTGCAGAGACTGATAAGCAGATTGGAATCCAGTACTGTGGAAAGCTAAGAATGTCATCAAATATCATCTTGGACCTTTATAAGTTTCCCCCATCTCAATGTGTCTTCTTGTCTGCTGTACCCACCAATGTATTTTAAACTTGCCTTGATTTATGACTTTCTTTGTTCTGTAACACTATAAAATCCTTGTGAAACTGCTTCCATGTTGGAACAAGGAATTTGGGGTAACCTAAACCTGTGTTCCAGAATCATGGTCACTCATAAAGGCTCCAGAATAAACTATGTCTTATTCCCTTTAAAAATTAAAAAAAAAAATGAATAAATAAGTCAGCAAGGCACTGGGTAGCAAGTTATTCAACTGTCAGATTCCTATCTGTACCGTCTGCACGTGAGACAAAGAATGCAAACTGATACACCTGGAGGGCTCCCCAAGCCGTTGTATGTGAAGCAGTAATCATGGGGCCCTGCATTGGTAAGACTGGGGTTCAGCTATTAGTGGGTATTACAAGGCCTGACCCACAGGAAACAGCAAAAAATACCAGATTTTGCTAATCTGAGATGAGAGTCAGACCAGGCACTCAGCTTCTCACTTGCTGGGAAACCCTTGAACGTCACCTTCTGATCTTTGTTTCTTCCTTTGGAGAATGGGGCTCGGCAAGCAGCAGCTGCCTTCCCAGAGGAGCCAAGGACTCAGCGGAACAGAAAATGCTACATAAGGAGACATCCTGGGAAAGGGACCCAAGACTAAACACATTTACTTCTTTCATACGTGCCTTATATACACAGCTAGAGCTGGGTGGTGGTGGTGCACACCTTTAATCTCTGCACTCAGGAGGCAGAGGATCTCTGTGAGTTTGAGACCAGCCTGGTCTACAAAGCAAGTTCCTGGATAGCCAGAACCATTATACAGCGAAACCCTGTCTAAAACAAACAACAACAACAAAAAAAAAAAAACCAAAAAAAAAAAAAACACCAAAAAATAAAGGAACAAAAACCAAAAAACAACAACAACAAAAAAATCCACACAGCCAGAAGTGATGTTGTATTGTTTACATTTGATCTCACAAGATGGAGAAGCAATGTTATGTATTTCCAACGCTCCGACACTTTGTCTGGAGTCACATAAGGTCAAGTGTGGAACATCCCAGTGCGGCATCATATTGGCACTCAAAAGGATTATATTGAGTCTGTCAGATAGCTCACTGGGGCCTGGAGAGACAGATCATAGGTTAAGAGCATCTGCTGCTCTCCCAGAGGGCCAGGTTCAAGTCTCAGCACCCACATGGCTGTTCACAACTCAACTGTTTGTAACTCCAGTTTCAGATGGTCCTTTGCCCTCTTCTGTCCCCCACCCCAGGTACGAGGCATGCACATGGCACATAGACATACATTCAGGCAAAACCGAATCCATGCACACAAAAACAATAAAAAAACTTTTTAGCTGGGTGATGGTGGCACATGCCTTTAACCCAGCATCCAGGAGGAAGAGGGAACTGGATCCCTAAGTCTGAGTCCAGCTTGGTCCAGAGAGAGTTCAGGATAGCCAGGACTACACAGAGAAACCTTTCTTGAGAAACCAAAACCCTGGCGGTTTGCCTTTAATCTAAGCACCTAAGAGGCAAAGGTTGTTGGATCTCTGAGTTCAAGGCCAACCTGGTCTTCAGAGAAAGTTTCAGGACAACCAGGGCTACACAGAAAATCCTTGTTTCAGAATGGAAAGAAAAAAAAGCTTTTGGGCGGTGGTGGCGCACACCTTTACTCTCAGCCTGAGAGAGGTGGATCTCTGTGAGTTTGAGGCCAATCCAGTCTACAAAAGTGAGTTCTAGGACAGCCAGGGCTACACAGAGAAACCCTCTCATGGGGAAAAAAAAAGACTTTAAAAAAGGTGGCTTGGGAGCTTGGGAGTTACAGAGATGGCTCAGTGGTGGAGAACGCTTCCTGCTCTGTCAGGCTGTTTAGAGCACAGCCATCACATTAGGTGGCTCACAAACACCTGTAACTCCAACCCTTTGAGACACACACATAAATAAATGTAAAAATAAATGTAAAAAAAAAAAGCTCAACGGGTTAGGGTACCTGATGTCAATCCTGACAATTTGAACTTGATCCTTAGGATGTATATGATGGAAAAAGAACTGACTCCAGCTCTGGTGTGGGGCATTTCCCCTGCCCCACCTTCTCTCTCTCTCTCTCTCTCTCTCTCTCTCTCTCTCTCTCTCTCTCTCTCTCTCACACACACACACACACACACACACACCTTCAGGATTTAGGATATTTAGATTTCAGATTTTTGAGTTAGGAACGTTTAACCTACTTGATAAATAATTCAAAACGTGTCAACTGGCCAGGGAGTGAATGAGTGAGGAGAGCCTTCGGGATACAGTCGACAGGTCATTCCTTTCTGTCCTCCATTCCTTTGTAAAGAACAAATGCGTAGAGCTGAGCATGGTTATGCATGCCTATCCCAGCACTACAAGGAAAGATCCTGTCTCAACTACCCTTACCCTCTCCAAAACAGAGAAAGTCTTTGGGTGTGATCCTCAGCACTGAGACAGAGGATGGATGGCTAGACAGATAGGTAGATATAGATATTGATGGAACATCAGTTAAGTGTGGCCCAGTCATTGCTCTATTTTTTATTTTCATTTTTAAATTTTTCTATTTTTTTTAATGTTCTAGGGATTGAATCTAGGGCCTTGGGTTGGGTAAGCCATAACCACAGCCCTAGTCATTCTTACTGAGGCTCATGATGAATGTAGTGGAATAGAACTATAATGTCGTCAAATGCTTATGAAGTGACCAAGATAACGAACGGCCTTGTTCTGTGTGGTGGCTTGAATGACGATGGCTCCCATAGGCCCATAGATTTGAATGCTTAGTCATCAGGGAGTTGCACTATTTAAGAAAAATTAGGAGGCATGTCCATGTTGGAGGAACTATGTCACTGGGGATGGGCTTGAAGATTTCAAAAGCTCACACCCAGCCAAACCTCTCTCTCTCTCCCTGGATCAGGATGTAATTCTCAGCTACTGCTCCAAAGCCATGAGCATCACCTCGATCCTGCCATGCCCTCATCTTGATGATAATGGATTAACCCTCTGAAACTGTAAGCAAGTCCCCAATTAAATGCTTTCCTTTATAAGAGTTGCCTTCATAAGCAAATTTTCTGTTTGCTTATGAACAGATTCTACTCAGTAGATACTTTCCCTGAGTAACTATAGCAACACTAGACTGACTCTTCTCTTTGAAATATGATGCTAGCCTAACTTTTATTTATTTTTCTCGCTTGTTGGAGTGCTGGCACACTGGTTAATGGCACACCTTCATTCAGTTGTCTGACCTTTACAGGTGTCATTTAAAATGAGTTAACTCACTGTGGATTGGTTCTGTGAAGACATGGAAGGTCACTTAAAGTTTCTTTCCATCTTTTCTGCTTCCTGACACACTACTGTAGTGCAGCTAATATTTTGAAACGATTTCCATTGGCTGGACTTTGACTTCAGTGAGTGCATCTAAAGATTTACATGTAGTGCAGTCTTACATCAACATGAAACCATGTGTAAGGCTTTCTCTCATATTCCCCATTAGCCCCAACCCCAAATGATTGCCAAACTTTGCCACTGTGCTCCCGCGTTTGTGTTTGAGCTATTACGTGTTTGTGAAAGCTGCACTTTAAGCTGGCAAGAGATTGTTGAAGAAGCATGGATGTATGTCCACGAGAGTGCTCTCCCTGCTTGTTCCAGTGATGATGGTTCACTCCGTGTTCGATGGCTTGCTCAATGCTGTGACTCATAGTTGACTTTTTTTCTTAAAACAGCTTTATTATTTGTTAATAAAGTTAACTTGAGAGAAAAAAAAAAAAAAGAGTTGCCTTGGTCATGGTGTCCCTTCCCAGCAATGAACAGTGACTAAGACATTGTCGTGATCTTACCCTGGCTCCATTTTTGTGTCTGCTCAGGCAATTTTCAGTCCCTAAATCCCCTCGAACAGTCATATCCACCTTAGCAACACATTCACATCCCATTTGGGACTTTTCATGACCCTGACCATGGTCCAGATGATAACCAAAATAGCTGCTGAATTTATAGTCAACTCAAATGTTACCAGGTTTCTTTGGCCTACACCTGACAATGGTTTAATTGTGAGTTTTGCTGTTAAAAATCTCTGTACTTCTGGGCTTTAGTGTCAAGAGCTCTTTAGGGCAAGAACCTGCTCTTGCTGATAGCTAATAAAAGATTTAGCCTTATATTCTTGGAGGTCTATAACTTTCTCACCTGGACTTGTACTTCAACTATTTCCTCATTTAACAACTCCGCCTCCCAAAATTCCTATGTTCATTTTATACAGACAAGGCTCAGAAAGACCTTCCCAAGCTCACAGAGCTAACAAGTGGTAGCTTTGGGATCTGAACCCAGCAATCTGGCTTTGTTAACTGAGGACAGAAAGAAAAAATTTAAGGAACATGGGAATGGAAAAGAGTCCAGAAATCTGGTTGAATTATCTTGCCAGCTGAGAGTCAAGATTTCCAATATATGGGGCTGGAGAGATGGCTCAGTGGTTGTTGCTCTTTTAGAGGTCTTGGGTTCAATCCCTGGTACACATGTTGTGGTTCACAACTGTCTGTTAACTCCAGGTCCAGGAGATCAGGATACCCTCTTCTGACCTCCATGGGTACTACATGACATACAAACAAAACACTCATACACACACACACACACATACGCACGCACGCTCGCACGCACAAGCACGCACGCACACACACACGCACGCACGCACGCATGCACACACGTGCGCATGCATACAAAATCTAACATTTAAAAAAATTCCAATACATTTATTGTCAATATTTGCTACAGAAACAATGTTTCTTTCACACAGAGATTATTTCAAATGAATGTTAAAACAGCGATGAATCATGCTATAGGCCTAAGCATCTGTGGCCTTTCTCCTTCCCCAACTGTAAACCTGTAATTTTCTAGGATCTCACAAGAAAACCCATTTACAGGAAAAGACATATTCCAACCCCTTTGTGGGACCTTTCTGTTCCATGTTTCCATGTTTTATCTTATATAATTACAATTTTGTCCAAGGCACCTCCACAACCACCCTGTAATCCCACTCACTGAAAAGGAGAAAAAAATACAGCAGAGAGGAGACTTTTAGAAACCTCCTGAGCAATGAAACTCCAAAAGCCTCCCAATTCCTATCCTTAGCTATCACTGACACACTTGGGATTCCCCCTTGAAAAGTCTCCACACACCCTGAGTGTGTCTTACTCTTTCTCTACAAGTCCTTGTAGCTAAGTTAAAAGTTCTTCCTATTCAGGAAGAGCCCTGGCTGGCCTGGAACTTACCCTTTAGATCAGGCTAGTCTCAACTCACAGAGATCTGTCTGCCTCTACCTCCCTAGTGCTGGGATTAAAGGCATGTGCCACCACCGACTTTCAAAAATATTCTTTTCTTTTTCTTTTTCTTCTTTCTTGAGACAGAGTTTCTCTGTGTAGTTTTGGTGCCTGTCCTGGATTTTGCTCTGTAGACCAGGCTGGCTTCAAACTCACAGAGATCCACCTGGATCTGCCTCCTGAGTGCTGGGATTGAAGGTATGCACCACCGCCATCCAGCCAAAAATACTCTTTTTAAAAAAAATTATTTGTTTACTTTTATTTTATGTGCATTGGTGTTTTGCCTGCATGCTTGTCCATGTGAGGGTATGAGATGCCTTGGAACTGGAGTTACAGACAGTTGTGAGCTGCTATGTGGGTGGTGGGAATTGAATCCAGGTCCTCTGGAAAAGCAGTTAAGTGCTCTTAACCACTGAGCCATCTCTCCAGCCCAGGCTACTCTTATTATTATTATTATATTTATTCATTTTATTTTGTGAGTGCACCATGTGAGTATTTGGTGTTCACAAAGGTTAGAAAAGGGCATTATACCACCTAGAACTGGAGTAATGGATGGCTTCAAGCCACCCTGTAGGTGCTGGGAAATGAAACTATGTCCTCTGCAAGAGCAGTAAGTGCTCTTGACCACTGAGCCATCTTTCCAGTTCCTATGTGGTCATTTTCTGTTTTGTTTTGTTTTGTTTTTCAGGACAGGGTTTCTCTGTGTAACAGCCCTGGCTGTCTTGGAATTTACTTTGTAGACCAGGCTGGCCTCCAACTCACAGAGATCTGCCTGCCTCTGCCTCCCAAGCACTGGGATTAAAGGCATGTTCTACCACTCCTGGCTCCTACATGATAATAATAAAAATTATTAAAAAAAAAAAACAAAACCTTGCAGGCATGCCTGTAATCTCAGCACTTAGGAGGCCATAGCACTAAAATTGGCATGAGTTTGAGGCCAGGCTGGGCTATGTAGCAAGATCCTGTCTCAAAAATACCAATAAACAAAGCAAGTATTTTTTAACAACATTGTCAGGTGTCCATTTCTGTATTATTCTGAAAATTCATGACCCTTACTCACCCTGTCCCTGCTCCAGGCCCAGCAGCGAGACCCACTCATGTTCTCTCATCACTGAAGATGTGGTTGTCATGACTGTGCTGGTCAGCAGAAGGCAGAGCATACGGGGGACTGAGAAGCACACTGTGAGCAAAGGAGACTGTGGAAGCCTGGAGTCTCCCAGTACCCGGGGACCCATACATTCTCCACCAGGACTCTCATAACCATCCCCTCTCAGTCTGCTACTACTCTTCTGGCCAAATGAAGACATAAATGCATTTCAAGCTTTGACAGGAAATACCAGTAACAATGGGATGAATGAGAGGGACCAGGCCATCGGGAAGGGAGCTACGTCAAGCTCCCCCCTGCACCTTCACACACACACACACACACACACACACACACACACACACACACACACACACTGGTCCAGGGTCACACTTGCTCTGCAGGTCTTGTGGATAGACTGGTTCTGTACCCCCAGGACTGATTAGTTAGGACTTCAGGGCTTCATGCCATCCCTGCTGGTCTGATTCCTGAAAACCACTTGTTACTGGAGGAGGAGGGAGGAGCAGGCCCTACCAACTCCTACAGAAGCCACAATGCAATTCTAATACAGATTTTTTCTTCATTCAAAAGGGAAGATGTGGACACGAAGCACCCTAATATAGGCCATGTCGAACAAAGAGGACACAGACCTGGAGTTCAGTGAGAAGACGGAGCCACTCAGAGGAGGAGGCACCCTGACCTCTGAGCCTTTGACCTCAGATGGGAGGAAAGAGCCCGGATGGCCTAAACTGGGGTCCAGATCTGTGTCCAAATTCTAGCCATACACCTCTGAGCTGTTTCTCCTCTAGAACCCAAACTTGTAAAGATTTGAGCAAACACTAAGTTTCTAACAGCTCAAGGTACCTCCAGGATCACCCCATCTCGACTTAGAGTACCTGCCCCAGAAAACTGAAGGCAGCCACAAGAATTTACTGCTGCTGAGCATGGAGGTACCCACCTGTGATGCTAGTACCCAGGAGGCTGGGGCAGGAGGATGCCTAGTTGTAGGTTCACTTTGGTTACATGAAAGACTTTGACTCAAAAAGTCAAATGTGTGTGCATGTTATATAGGTACCTATGTTTTATCTGTCTATATGCCTGTCTGTCTTGTTGGAGTCAAGTACATTCATCAGGTACGTATATGTATATTCCTATAAACCTAGCATGAGGATTACACATTTTAGGGTATCCTGAGCTACATAAGAAGACCTTGTCTGAACATGAGGACAATATTGTTTGTTCCAGCTACAATCTGAAGACAGAGCCCTGTCTCCTTGCCGTGAAGGAACCTCACTTTATAACCACCACTTAACAAAACCCCAATGGGTTTCACATGAACCAACACTTCCTTTCCAGTTTTTGAATTGGAGCTCACTTTGTACCTCTTCCTAGTTGCCTAGCTCTCCTCTGCAGAAACCAGAGTTGGATTCAGTTCGTCCTGGCCTGCTTTCTGTCTTGCAATAGTTCCTTATTGATTCAGATCTGTTCCTATCAGGACTGAGATGTGACAAACCATTTCCCTGGAATCTCTGAGGCTCTGGGTTTAGGCCCCAGTACTGTGGAAACAAACAAAATCTACCCTACTAGTCTAACTAGTGCTTGTTGTCTGTCTGTCTGTCTGTCTGTCTGTCTGTCTATCTATCTATCTATCTATCTACCTATCTACCTATCTATCTACCTATCTGTCGATCTCTGGGGGGACACATGTGGCCATCGAAGGACAAGTTACAGGGGTCAGTTTCCTCCTTACATCACATAGGTTCTGGGGATCAAACTCAGATCACTGGGCAGGACAGCAAGCACCTTTGCCCACTGAGTCATCCTGTCAGCCCTATATTCTCCCTAGGCCAGCAGCTTTCACAACGAATGTTGTTAATTGTGTTAGAACGTTTGATTTTCAGCTGGTGGGGGGCTTCAACCAGACTCTGGAGTGAGGCCCCTTTCCTTTCTATGATCCCACAGTTTCCCAGTCTCTGTCCTGCCTCAGAATGAAGAAACAGCTGCAGGATCAGTCTCTAAGTTTATAAGAAGTCTGTAAGTAGCGCTGGACCACCGTGTAGTTTGAGAGGCTGTGGACTGGCCTACTGCTGGAGAGTCCTGGGCTGGGCAGGTCTCCACTTCATGGGAATCCCTTAAATTAAATGGCCAGCTGCTATGGCAGCTCATTTATGGCAGGACTCAGGAGCAGAGGTAGGAGGAAAGCAGTATCTGGTTTTATCTATAATTACCCTAGTGCTCAGCCCAAACTAGGTTCCCTTTTCATGCCCAACAATTGGCACACTCTATTCTGAGTTGTCTGTGGATGTGAATTGAGGTCCACAGACTTTAGAAATGGCCAGAGCAGTGGAGAGGGGCCAAACAGCTGCTGTGTCCTGTGCTGGCCAGAAAGCCTCTCAAAGTCATTGTTCTTGTGTCACAGGCCACTTATTTCAGACTCATTCTTGTCCAGATAGTGGCATGTGGCTCCCTCTCTCTTTCCCCACCCCATTTAAGCACCAGTTGGCGGCACCTCAGAAGCCAGGCTCTTTGCATCCTTCGACCAGGGGTTATCCCTGTGAGTGTGGTAAGGGCCTTTATGTGGCCTGCACGGTCCACTGCGCATCCACGGTGCTGTGCTTTGCAGACAGTGACAGGGGCAGACTAGACTTGAGTGACTTACTTCTAAGAAACAGAATAAGGCAAAGGGTGGCGCTTTAGGAAGGGAAGACTCTCTTGCAAGGGTGATTGCTACATAATAGCAAGCCTGGCGGGTATGGTGGAGAGCAAGGCAGGAGTGTGACTTAGGAGGTCATGGGTAGCCTGGGCTGCCTAGTGAGATCTCGTCCTTAAAGAAGGAGGAAGAGGGAGCCTACACCTCATCCCTTGATTCCTCTCTGACCATGTGAGGGCTCTGCTTGCCCCACGTGAGGCCAGCCTTCATGTTGGGACACAGCCAGCAGCCATCCACCAGACATTGATCCCAGACTGTTGGATATCCCAGCCATTAATAATCACCGGCTACATCATCCCCTTTGCTTTTACTTGAAAAACAAAAAGGTCTTTTTGTTTGTTTTATATTTTGTTTTGTTTTTGAGGCAGGGTTTCTCTGTGTAGCCCTGGCTGTCCTAGAACTCACTCACTATGTAGACCAGGCTGGCCTTAAACTCTGAGATCTGTCTGTCTCTGTCTCCCTATTGCTTATAATATCATGCTGATAGAAAAGTTAAACAGACGTCTCAGCGAGTGGGGAACAGTTGTTTAAGCAGAAATGCTGCTGTAGGGTTCCCCTGGGGAATTTTTTCTGGGGAGGATGCTTCGAAAGCTTGCAGGCTGAACCCACATTCGACAAGTCCTTCAACTGTGGCAAGCTGGGAGGATGGCCCTCATGGAGGTTCAGGAGGTCCCCGAGAGCGTAGGTCAGTGGCTAGCACTGACGGCCCGGTGGCAGCACCGGAAGTTCAGTGGTCACTGCGTCCTGGGCCACACACAGAGTCTGAGTCCTCGAGGAGATGGGCATCAACACAGAGGTTAGAGAACCGTATCTGGGGAGCACAGCTGTGCAGTCCTAGAGACCATTCCCCAAATTGCAATTTTTTATTCTTTCACTGGGCAGTAAGTAGTGCTGTACTACCTGGGCTCACAGCACAGCTTGGGGCTGGTTCACTAGCATATCATTGCCACCTTGGGGGTAGTTCATTAGCATATCACGGTCTGTCCTGCTCTAGGTTGGTATTTGAGCTGCCTGGTGGCCTGTCAGGGGCTGGTTTCTGAGGCCTAGCTCTTATCCAAGCTGCCTGGTGGCAAGCTTCTATCTCACATGCATTATATTATCCCAAGTCACATAAAATGATTTTTGAATCTCACAAAATGATTTTTAAGTTATATTTCTTACATTCCATCCCCTTGATACACCTTGTGCTATGTAGTCTTGGTCAAGGCAAATATCAGAGCATTTGGACATGTAGAACGTGGTGGTACATGCCTTTAATCCCAGTACTTGGGAGGCAGAGGCCGGTGGATCTCTGTGAGTTAGAGGTCTACAGAGGGAGTTCCAGGACAGCCAAGGCTACACAGATGAAACCCTGTCTCAAAAACAAACAAACAAATGAACCAAAAAAGAGCACTTGGTGTTAAGTTTCAAACCCGGGACAAACAATTGAGATGTCTATTTAACACATCAAAGCAGACCTGGCCTCCAAGTTCTCCCAGCATCCCTCAGTCCCCAGCTGTTACAGGGTATGGTTGGCATACCCTGTCCTCTACCCTGAACTCTCCAGCCCAGGAGCTGGGCTGCCCTCCCCCAGAAGCTCTTTCCTATATAATCCATTTTGGTTACCAGACCTTTTTGTAGCTATGGCCTCCGGCTGCTGCCACCTAGTTCCCCATTTCCCCCATTCCCTTCTGTAGCGGTAACACCCACATTACCGATACCCGTTCACCATGTCCGAGCGAAGGGCTGCGGATTAAAAAATAGAGACAAGAGACAGCGAGTCATTCGTCACGATTGGATGTCGAATGCCGTTTATTGAAAGAGGGAAGAAACCTTAAATACGTACAGGCTTACAGCACAAATGGAGGAACCCCCGGAGGGCAGAAGTTCGCTATCAATGGTCTACATTCCAGACCCAATGTTCTACATTCTTGCATCTAAGTAGTTAACGCCCAAAATGCAGGATACACAAACAAGGAACTTCCCTTAAGCATTCAGAAGGGTGGATACCGGCAGGGAATCTGAATAGGGAGGACATCTGATCAAGGTCAGCAAGCAAGGCCGCAGCCACTCACAGTCGGGGGCCAGGGCCCATGGTGCCCACACCCTTCCCTCCCCCCTCTCCTCACATGGCTCAGGGACATGTCCACTCTGGACTCTCCCAAATGTCTCTGCCTCTGGCTATGCTCTCCCTTTTATCTATAATAAACTTTCTCTTCACCATACCTAGGAGCAGTCATGTCCTTTCCTTTCCTTTCTATTTTTTAAATTTTATTTATTTGATGTATGAGTGTGCTGCATGCATACCTGCATGCCAGAAGAGGGCATCAGATCTTATTTCAGATAGTTGTAAGCCACCAACCAGGTGGTTGCTGGGAACTGAACTCAGGACCTCTAGAAGAGCAGCAGTGCTCTCAGCCCCGGAGCCATCTCTCCAGCCCCCTTTCCTTCCCTTGTTATTTCTTTCTTTTTTTTTCTCATCCATTTAATACACCTTACAATCTGAGGTACCCAATATTTTTCTGCGATGTCCCTGGTTCCCAGAATACCTTTTTCTTAATAGTTAGGGGTTTTGGAATAATATCTCTTAATACCATTGCATATAAATAAAAGCAAACAATAACAGCAAAATTCAGAACAGAAGTTTTACAACACCACCAGTCACTCTGTTCCAAAGCCAGGACCAGCCTTGGATGAGATGTTCAAAGGCTGAGTCTTCACAAGATGCAAGTCCAGAGAATGTTAGAAGCCATGTAGTTAAGTGTCAGGGTTCACTAATGCCTTTAACATCTTGTTGAGTCTATTACCCTTATATCGAGGACATGTACCATAGTAGTGAAGTCATGTGCTTGTTCTGTATAAGAATTTAGGCTATCATTATGTTTTTCAGCTGCTTTATAAATAGCTCTTTAGTCATCTTCTAGGTAATTTGAAATTTGTTATAGGACTTTTTTGAGTGGTTTGGGAATGTCCTATTCTCTTAAAGTTTCAGAAGCACTGTTAAGTATTAAATGAAAAGAAGACATTTGATAAAAACTATTAGCCAGGCGGTGGTGGCACATGCCTTTAATCCCAGCACTGGGAGGCAGAGCCAGGAGGATCTCTGTGAGTTCGAGGCCAGCCTTGGTTACAGAGTGAATTCTAGGAAAGGTGCAAAGCTACACAGAGAAACCCTGTCTCGAAACTACCCCCCCCCCAAAAAAAAAATCAAACCAAACCAAACCAAACCACCATTACCACCAAAAAACTATTAATACATACTCCCAAGGCTCAATTAAGTGGGTACATTCTTGGTTAAGATGTGATCGTGTTTGGTCTTTGTCTTTATGTGACATAGTTTTATTATAAGGACATCGGAGTTGTTAACAAGCCATTCATATGGACCTGTTTGCTGTGTGGGTGGACTAAGAAGGTTTGAACTAAATTTGTATCAGAGATATAGGTTCTAGGCCAGCCTGATCTACAGAGCGAGTTCTAGGACAGCCAGGGCTATACAGGGAAACCCTACCTCAAAAAACAAAGAAAACCAGAAAACAAACAAACAAGTCTGCCCTCTTTAGACCAAAGGTCTTTTCCATTGATTGCAAATTTTTTTCCATTTTTTTTTTTAGACAAGATTGCAATACTATTTGCTAAGGCCCAGGAGTCAGCACGTACTTATATAATCTTGTGTCCTTCCTCTAAGAATCGCTGTATAGAATTGCTGCTTGGCCTTCTGCATGCTGTACAGACTTGGATGTGCCATCCTCTGTGACGGTCTTACCATCGGAAGGGCTGAAAGTGGCTGACTTCCAGACAACCACATTACTTGTCACGGAGGCAGAACCATCTCTGAACCAAGCATTTTGTAGGTCTGATCTATAGGGGGACCCCCAAGACCCTATGGGGACGAGTGTTCCTCCTTAGCCCACCTCGGGTGGGGAGACCGCTATGGCTGAAAGTTCTTCAGCCAGGTTGTATATTTCTCCACCCTGTCGGCGTTCCTTTGCCTGGATGTAGTTGGGTTTGTTTTTGTTTTTTTAACTCCTTGCTCTTTGGTGGGCCTGCCATCCAGTTCACAAATAAATACTCAGAGACTTATTCTTACTTATGAATGCCTGACGTTAGATTGGCTTATTTCTAGCCAGCTTTTCTTAACTTAAATTATCCTGCCTACCTTTTGCCTCTGACCTTTTTCCTTTCTCTGTTCTTTTGTTTTGGTTTTTCGAGACAGGGTTTCTCTGTGTAGCTTTGCGCCTTTCCTGGAACTCACTTCGTAGACCAGGTTGGCCTCGAACTCACAGAGATCCACCTGGCTCTGCCTCCCGAGTGCTGGGATTAAAGGCGTGCGCCACCACTGCCCGGCTGGGTGGACTCTTAGTTTTAGATTCATTAATAGTCCATGTCCTAGATCTAATTTCTCTTTCCTTGACTTCTAAGGTTTGTTCATCATTACCATAAGTAATTATATCATCTGTGTAGGACTGTGTAGTAGGCAGAAGAGTTCACAGATAAACATTGTAGAAATCAGGAATGTTAATCACACAGGGTGGCTGTGGTGGTTTGAAAGAAAGTGGCCCCCAAAGGGACTGGCACTATTAGGAGGTGTGGCCTTATCAGAGGAAGTGTGTCTCTGTGGGGCAGGCTTTGAGGTCTCTTTTGCTCAAGCTTCCCTAAGTGTGACAGTCATTCGACTTCCTGTTGCCTGCAAGATATAGCACTCTCAGCTCCAGCACCACGTCTGCCAGCATGCCACCATGCTTTCCGCCATGATGATAATGAACCGAACCTCTGAAACTGTAAGTGAGCCACCCCAATTAAATGTTTTCTTTAAGCCGGGCGTTGGTGGCGCACGCCTTTAATCCCAGCACTCGGGAGGCAGAGCCAGGTGGATCTCCGTGAGTTCGAGGCCAGCCTGGGCTACCAAGTGAGCTCCAGGAAAGGCGCAAAGCTACACAGAGAAACCCTGTCTCAAAAAACCAAAAAAAAAAAAAAAAAAAAAATGTTTTCTTTATAGGAGTTGCTGTGGTCATGGTGTCTCTTCACAGCAATAAAAACCATAACTAAGGCAGTTGTCTTCTCAATGAAGAAAATAAATACCTGTTTTCCACCCAGAAAGCTGGGGGTGGATGTTGTAAATGACCTGGTGACCTTTGCTATCTGTAGAGCCAGACCTCACCCAAATTCCCCAGAACGTTATCCCAGACTCTCCCTCCCTAGACATTTATCATTAGCTTTGTTTCTCAGTCACTAGAAACCATCCTTAGGGGAGATATCACAGGTACTTTATAGCTTGCTGACTTCTTTTCTTTTCTTTCCTTTTCTTTTCTTTTTGACAGGGTTTCTCTGTGTAGCTTTGCGCCTTTCCTGGAACTCATTCTGTAGCCCAGGCTGGCCTCGAACTCAGAGATCTGCCTGCCTCTGCCTCCCGAGTACTGGGATCAAAGGTATGCACCCCCACTGCCTGGCTTTAGCTTGCTAATTTCTATGATATCTTGATCAGAGACCACACCAGATCCTTAACCCTTAAACTATAGAACTCATCTTCATGGTCACATGTAAAAGAGTTTCAGCTGCGGTGGTGGCAGCGCGGCGGCGGCGGCGGCGGCGGCGGCGGCGGCGGTGGCGCACGCCTTTAATCCCAGCACTTGGGAGGCAGAGGCAGGCGGATCTCTGTGAGTTCGAGGCCAGTCTGGGCTACAGAGTGAGTTCCAGGACAGCCAGGACTGTTACATAGAGAAACCCTGTCTTGAAAAACCAAAAAAAAAAAAAAAAAAAAAAAAGAGTTCCAATGTGATTCTGACTCCTTGTGCACCAGGGAATGTCTTTCACCGGGAAACTTCTTTCCAAATTGTACTGTGTTTGGATATGCTTACAATAAACTGCCTGGCATCAGACTCCAGATGTTTGACTCAGTACCAATGAAGTCGGGCTGAACTGAGTTCTCACTGGGAGACAAGTGACGCCAGCTATGATGCTTCCAGGGACACCACCCCACCCCACCCTGCCCCCGCAGGATAGAATTTCATTCTGCGTTTTAATTTCTGATAGTTGTTCTGATAATAGACTATAAGCAATGTCTGGGCTAGTTTTATGTCTTTGTGGAAGTCTCTGGAAGGCCTATTGTCTTCCTCCCCAAGTGAAGGTACACTGTTACTGTGATCTTTCTGAAATAGGTTAGTGGCCAGGGATGTTTTTCTGTTTCCTATTTCATATACCATGTATAAGATTGCAAGCATTTTCTAAATTGTAATGCTTTGCTTAAGCGTTTCTCATTTATTTTGACTGCCTTTTAGCATTGGCGTCTAGCTGAGAAAGCACCGTACATTAACTCAAGGAAAGAGGTCAGTTGCCTCAATTCCTTCGCCTTTCTCATGGCCACAGTTCTGAGCAAAAGAGTGTTCTACAGTTGCTACTCATTGCAATGCTTCATCTCTATTAACTATTATAGTTTGTCCTTCTTGCTAAATTTTAAGTAACCAGTCCCCTTCAGTCATTCCTTGCTGTGGGACAATCTTTGTACACTGTGAATATGTATGACTCTCATTGGCTAATAAAGAGCTGACTGACCTATAGCTGAGCAGAAAAAGATTGGGTGGGAGAGCCAGACTAGGAGAATGCTGGGAAGAAGAAGGGCAGAGTCTGAGGAGTCGCCAGGAGACACAGAGGAAGCAGGACATGAACATTTCATTCTAAGATAAGGTGGTGAGCCACATGATAGACCATAGATAAAATACGAGTTAGTTTGAAATGTAAGAGTTAGCTAGTAACAAGCCTGAACTATTGGCCGAGCATTTATGATTAATATTAAGCCTCTGTGATTATTTGGGAGCAGCTGCTGAAACACAGAGAAACTTCGCCTACAATTCCTTTCTGGGAAAAGTCTTGTTTTAGCTTTTGGAGTTCTGATCTAGAGTAACCCTAATGTTGGACAATTATTTCTGAGGGTTTGTGTCTTCTATATCCAGAGACACTTCTCCTCTCCGCCCTGAAGAGTGCTGGGGGTAGGAATAGCACACTTAAAGATGGTAGTGGGGCATTCCTGGTTTAAGTCCGTGGTGGATCTGAAATTACTCTCGTAGATAACCCTTTGCCCCTGCACAGGTCCCTACTCATTAGAATTGTCCAGAATGAGAAGGGAGGGGAAGAAAGAAGGCTCCAGGAGAGGTGTGGTCTGAACGTTCTCATACACGAGCGTTCATCAGACTATGAAGCCATTTCCTGTTTTGTTTTGCCCTCTAGGGCCCCTTCC
Organism: Peromyscus leucopus; assembly: GCF_004664715.2. Taxonomy (NCBI): domain Eukaryota; kingdom Metazoa; phylum Chordata; class Mammalia; order Rodentia; family Cricetidae; genus Peromyscus; species Peromyscus leucopus. The sequence goes on along the minus strand of NC_051063.1, from coordinate 78,103,947 downwards.
CCTTCTTTAACACGCTCACTATCATCTCTTGTCCCTTTCCCACACCCACTGATCTCCTCCAGCTTCCCAAATAGTGTCCCTTTGTTTTCATGCTTTTTTTCTGTGTGTTGCTGACAGGAACATGGACGCCTTATGCCAGTGGCTACACCACTGAAGAACATGTCCTTCCCACATCAGCAGCTAACTAAGGGTCTCAGGAGCCCCTCCTCCCTTCTTGGTCTTTTAAACAATCTTATAGCCAAGGCTGACCTTGAACTCCTGATTCTCCTGCTTCAACCTCCCAAGTCCTGGGATGACAGGCATGTGCCACTTTACCTAGGTGGGTAATTGATAATGAACTTTTTTGGGGTGGGTATTGAAGATGGTTGTGAGCCACCATGTGGGTGCTGGGAATTGAACTCAGAACCTCTAGAAGAGCAGCCAGTGCTCTTAACCTCTGAGCCATCTCGCCAGGCTGGAACAGCTACCCACTACGGGGTGGGGGTGGGGTGGGGGGAGGGGTTGTTTGTTTGTTTGTTTGTTTGATTGAGACAGGGTTTCTCTGTGTAGCCTGTCTGTCCTGGAATTCACTCTGTATACCAGGCTGCCTCTGTCCTGGACTCTCTCTCTCTCTCTGTAGACCAGGCTGGCCTCAAACTCACAGAGATCCTCTGCCTCCTGAGTGCAGAGATTAAAGGTGTGCACCACCACCACCCGGCTCTAGCTGTGTATATAAGGCACATATGAAAGAAGTAAATGTGTTTAGTCTTGGGTCCCTTTCCCAGGATGTCTCCTTATGTAGCATTTTCTGTTCCGCTGATTCCTTGGCTCCTCTGGAAAGGCAGCTGCTGCTTGCCGAGCCCCATTCTCCAAGGGAAGAAACAAAGACCAGAAGGTGACGTTCAAGGGTTTCCCAGCAAGTGAGAAGCTGGTCTGACTCTTATCTCAGATTAGCAAAATCTGGTATTTCTTGCTGTTTCCTGTGGGTCAGGCCTTGTAATACCCACACCCGCCAAGCTTTTTTCTTTTAAGTTACTGGAGGTTGAACCTGGGGCTTCCTGCTTGCTAAGCAAGTGCTCTACCACTAAGCTATTTTCCTAGCTGTGTGTATAGGAAGTGCAGATACCTGAACAGCCCAGAAGAGGCTGTCAGATCTTCTGGATCTGAAATTACAGGTTCTTGTGGGTCACATGATATGGGAACTAAACTAGGATGATGTGGGATGTCTTTCTGTATGCTATGAATATGTGTTATTCCCGTTGGTTAATAAGTAAAGCTGCTTTGGCCTATGGCAAGGCAGGCTGGAGCCAGGCAGGAATTCCAAGCAGAGATACAGGAGAAGGGCAAAGTCAGGGGCAGACGCCATCCAGCCGCCCAAGGAGCAACATGCCAGCAGACTGGTAATGCCACAGCCATGTGGCAATACTTAGATTAATAAAAATGGGTTAATTTAAGTTGTAAGAGCTAGTTAGTAATAAGCCTGAGCCATCGGCCAAAGGGTTTATAATTAATATTGAGCCTCTGAGTGATTATTTTATAAGCTGCCGCTGGACCAAGCGGGTCAGAGAAGAGGCTCTAGCTACACTCGGATCCTGTTCAAGATCAGTACCCATTTTTAACTCCTGAGCCATCTCGCTCCAGGGCCGCCACCACCTCCCGGCCCAAGACAGCTCTTATAAGGAAAACATTTCACTGGGGCTGGTTTACAGGGTCAGGGGTTTAGTCCATTATTGTCATTGCGAGAAACATGGCATCAGACATGGTGCTAGAGAAGGAGTTGAGAGTTCTACATCTGGATTTGCAGGCAGCAGGAAGAGAGACACTGGGCCTGGCTTGAACATTTGAAACCCCAGAGTCCACCCCCCCAATGATACACTTCCTCCAACAAGGCCACACCTCTTAATGCCACTCCCTAAGCATTCAAATATGAGTCTATGGGGGCCAATCTTCCTCACACCACCACAGGTCTACAGGGGAATTCAAACCTCGCAGTGTAAGACAGCATGTAAACATTTTATTACACTCTTTGTGGATCTTTGTGTCAAGAACTAGGCCTGGGACGTCTTGGGCCTTCTCTGAAGATTCAGTTGTTGGCAGTGACTGCCCAGCGGGGACTCAACTCACTTGCAGTCTCTGTTCAGTCACAAGTCTGGTGGGTGACAATGGTTCAGGAACTTTCAGCTGGGACTTCAGCTAGACTGTGGCCTTCCCATGTTGTCTCTGGGTGTGCCATGTTGAACTTTTTTTTTTTGTATCATAACAGCTAAGTTTCAAGGACTCTGGAGTGTAAGGTAATGCATGGGTTTCCCTCTCTCTCTCTCTCTCTCTCTCTCTCTCTCTCTCTCTCTCTAAGGAATCTTAAAAGTTCTTATTAATAAAATCAAACCCGAGGCCAGTTATTGGGGTCCATGCTGGTAGACCAGAGAGACAGAACAAGACACAGCTATCTCACCTCGCCAATTCCTCAGCTGGTCCTGTTTCCTCAGACTGGAGGCCTCTGAGTCCTCATCCGGAATGAATCTCAGTTGAACTGAACCAGCCAAATGCTGCTAGTTTCTCGTCCTCACGCCTTATATATCTTTTTGCTTTCTACCACCACTCCCTGGGATTAAAGGCTGGCTTTCTGGGATTAAAGCCTGTCACCATGCTTGGCTATTTCCAATGTGGCCTTGAACTCACAGAGATCCAGAGGGATTTCTATCTCTGGAATGCTAGGATTAAAGGTGTGTGTGCCACCATTTTCTGGCCTTTGTATCTAGTGGCTGTCTGTTCTCTGCCCCAGATAAATTTATTAGAGTACACAATATTTTGGGGAACATAATACCACCACATTTCCTCTCTTTTTGTCTAAAATTAAAAAGCTTATAACTAATACAAGAAAAACTATCTTCAATAAGTATATGCAATATACAGTCAAGATTACATTTACAACGTCTAGTCCATTAACATTTGACAGATCCAGACAAAAAACTCCATTATATATATTAACAATGTCCAGTCCAGTAACATCTGATAAACTCAGACCAAAAAATTTTCATTACTTATCTTATTTAAAACTAGTTCCTTTTTAAAAGTAGATTCCATAATCTCCCTTTTTATCTTATCATATCCATATTTCCTCTTTTTTCTTTTCATAATAGATTCATTAGTCTACCTTTTGTCATTTTTATATCTTCCCCTTTTTCTTCAGTGTAGATTCAGTGATCTACCTATTTATCCTATTATTTCTTTATCTTTTTTCTCAGAGTAGATTCAATGATCTATCTCATATCTATATTCTCTTTTTCTTTTTGCTTTCTAGGGGTGAAGATATCTTTAGGGAATCTTGAAAAGAAAATTTTTGGGTTAATCATCAAATCCTGTATCATTTGTCCAGTCTCTGCATAATAGGAAAGTTCAGGGCTTGTTTCAAGTCCTTGTTCGAGTAGTCTGTCAGGGTTTCTCTGTGTAGCTTTGCTTTCCTTCTCTTATTTTCTTCTCTGCAGTGCTGGGAAGCAAACTTGGGGACTTCTACAGTGTGGCACAGCACAGTCCTCTGAACAGCCCAGCTGCCCTCTCCCTAAGGCCGCTGGGTCTGCTTGGCAAAGACCTCACGGCCAGGCTTTATCTTGACTACTGCAGTCCCCTCACAGCAGGAGGGTGGGAATGGTCACCAGCCCCTCCTCCCAGCCAGCTGTATGGAATTCTTTCCTAGTTGTACACATCCCTGGGGTCTTGGGGAGGAGCTGGAGTCTATAGGCTGGGAAAGACTAGAGGAAAGGGGCTCCATCTATGTGACTCTGGAGAAACCATCATCCATGGACCTTCCAGACCTTCAGACCATCGTCAGACCATCATCAGACCTTCCAGACGCTCCTGCCCATAGCCCTTCTCACAGCACTCTATATAAACCTAATAAACTCACTGATTCCCCAGAAGGAGCTTTGGTGGGTGGATTGAATGCTGGTTTGTTACTGGGACATTAGAAGGGGGGTTATATTCTCTCTCCCCACCCTCATGGAGAAAACTCTCCCAACACATACTGGAGGAATGACCACTGAGCTACATCCCAACCCTTGGAGTTTCGTTGTTGTCCTGTGTGTATATGTTTGTGTATGTGCAGGTACACATACATGTTTGTGTGTGTGTTTGCATGGAGGTCAGAGGTTGATGTCTGGTATCTTCCTCAATTGTTCTCCACTTTAATAACACTATTCCTGTGATTTTGGGATATGGTTAGCCCTGACTGATCTGTAACTCACAGAGACCCACCTATTTCTGCCTCCTCAATGTTGGAATCAAAGGCATGTGTCGTCTTATCCAACCTTTTCTACCTTAATTTTTCTTTTATCAAGTCAAAGTTGTCTGTTCTGGAACTCTGTAGACCAGACTGGCCTTGAACTCACAGAGGTCCACCTGTCTCTGTCTCCCGAGTGCTGGGATCAAAGGTGTGCGCCACCACCGCCCGACTTCTCTACTTTAAACAAGGTCTGTGTAGCTCAGGCTGCCCTTGAATTCCTGAATCTCCTGCTTCTACCTCCTGTGTGCTGGGACTACATCCTGGTAAGAACTAGCATAGGCGTGTAGGGATGGAGCTATCGCTTAACTTTATTTTGGCAGGGTGTTACTTTTATGAGATTCTGCATAAATAAGGCCTCGAGATGGAAGTCCATCTTCTCCAATTTCAACTGTCTGCCTGTGTGCAACTTACCCGGGTGCTGGCTGGAGGCTGACTGGTGGCTGCCTGCCTGTCAACCTTCACCCAGAGTGAGTAAAACCTGTCTTACTTGCCTACAGTTCCTAGAAATCTCTTCAATGTCCCCAACTCCTGTAACCCTCCTCCTTTCCTGGAGTCAGGACCTCACAGGAGGCCCATTAGGAAAAGCTGTTTCTTCTGCCTGTGTGCAAATCTACCATTCCAAGCTACCAGTTGGGCAGGTCAGGGAGTGGATCCACCTTAAGCCATCCGAATGAGGTGGGAGGAATAATTAGCCCTCTAATGATACAATGTAGTTTCCTTCCCAGAATTCCTACAAAGCTAAGCAACTTCAGGAGTCTGCTGTTTTTTTAAATTTTTCAGAAAAACGTAACTTTTCCTTTTCTTCCTTCTATCTCTTTTCAGTTAAGTTTTTTTTTTAATTGTGTATGTGTGTGTGGGTTTTTTGGCCAGAAGACGGTGTGAGAGCCACTGGAGCTGGCTCTCTGCAAGAACGGTAAGCACCCTTAGGCCCAGCCATCTCCTCAGTCTGTCTGTCTCTGCCCTAAGCATGCTTTCCTATAACTGTGGGCTTCACTCACGCAGCTGCTTGTCTACCATACCTCACCTCCATGCGTAACTCAGAGAATACGGTTCTCTCTCTCCCTCTTCTCCGTCTCCCTCCCTTAAGCAGTTGGCCGAGAGATTTACACGGTTTGCCCTGGGGTTTTTCTCTTAAACTCTAATAAAATTGACCTAGAACTTCCTTCTGAGTCTGTTCTTAAAGTCTTTTATTAATGAGACTAGGAACTCCAAGTGGGAAACCCCGATTTCCCTGGTAATAAGTGGCAACACTGGTGGGACTCCCCAAAATTTCCAGTAACAATGGGAGTTGAAGGCCAGTCTGGACTACCTGAGGTTCTGTCCCAAACAAAACAAAACAGAAACAAAAAAAAAAAAAAAAAAATGACGGTTTATAAGCCTGGCTTGGTGGCACAAACCTGTAATCCCAGCAGAAAAATGGAGAGTTAGGGGCTAACCTGGGCTACATAGTAATACCCTGGAGAGAGGGGATGGTGGAGAAGACATAGAGAGAGAAGAAAGGAAAAGGAAAGAAGGAAGGAAGGAAGTCTTCTTCCCCGAGTGCTGGGCTCAGAGCTCCTGAAGCTCTTGCGTCTTCTGCCAGGCGAGAGGAACACGGGCTAGCATTCTTTTCCCACCCTTTTCAGTCATTAGCGCCATTTGTGCTCCTGAGGTGACTTCTGGAGAATGGGCTGGCAGCCAAACCAGCCTCACACTAGAGGGTTTGGCTCTCACCTCCCCACAGCCCCTGAGAGGGGAAGGGACCAGAAGTTGAGCTGAGCCTCAAAGGCAAATAAGCTGATCTGTGAGGTAGAACTGACATTAAAAACCTAAAAGAAGATTTGGAGGGTACACAGTGGGGGGGGGGCAGGAAGGTGGCATGTGGGGGGAAGGAAGGAGACATGTGGGGGAGGGTCCAGCAAGGTGACATTCAGGAGTGTCTTTACCTCCTCATCAGCTCCCCTGTGTTCGGGCTGTTTCTGCGTGGTAACCTTTGTCTACACCACTCCACAGAGGCAGACGTGTCCCTGAGTTTTGTGGGCCCTTTTGGCGAATGACTGAACCCAAGGAGAAGATTCTGGGAAGCCTGAATTTTTATAGCTGCTGTTGCTGCCGGGTGGCCGGCTCTGATGCCGTGGGGACTAAAAGTGAGGGCATGCCGTGTATACACAAGTGACAAGTGACAGGGCTCCCTGGAGTCGAAGGGAACTGGTGTAGACTAAAGGGGAGAACAAGCTGCTATTAGTAAACACAGGAGCAGACTTCAGTTTTCTGGATGAAACTAAAGTTGCCGCCCACTGGTCAGGGGCAAGGTTTTGAAAGGAAAGGCGTTTTTCCTTCCTCTGCACAATTATTCTGACCTTGGGGCAGGCTAGTGGCAGTAGCTTAACCCCAGAACTGTTCATCTCCTTCTGTTGTTGATGTCATCTTTTATTATTATTAATAATTTTGAGACAGGGCTTCATGTATTCCAGGCTGGCCTTGAACTCACTATGTAGCTAGATGACCCTGAACTTGTGACTCTCTGGTCTCCACCTCTGGTTTATGAGATGCTGAGAACATAGCACAGGCCCTTGAGCATACCAGGTCAACACTCTATCAGCCGAGCCACATCTCAGCTCCCTTCCTTGATTTTCTGAATAGAGTTTCCCTGTGTAGTCCTGGCTTGCCTTAAACTTACGGCAGTCTTTCCGCCACTGTCTCCCGAGTGTTGGGATTACAGGCATGCACCACCATGGCCAACAGTGGTCTCATGCTACTCAGGCTGGCCTTGGACTGGCTTTGAGTTCTTGGTCCTCCGGTCTCTCCCTCCCCAGGGCTGAGATCACAGGCCACCACACCTGGCTTGATGTCATCCTCTTCCATAAATGGTTTGTTCTCAGGGTTTGGTTTGGGCCTAAGGGTAAGGCTGAGGGACTGTACATTCTTCAGCTGCAGAGCTGCTGAGAAAGCCCAAGAGTGGGGAAGAAGAAATGATTTATGGGAAATGGGCCAGGTTTGCCTATGTCATCGTTGGTCTTGGACTAAACGTTTCTCCCGTAAGCAACATGTCTATCTGTAGAGCAGATTAGAATTTAATTTGAAGTGTGAGGTAGCAAAAGGGACAGAAACATTACAAGGAGAGAATTACCACACTTTTTAATCTCATTTTTATGGTCCATCCATAGGTTCAAGAGATCCCGATGCTACAAGCAAAAGCAGCCTTCAAGTTTCTGCAAAGAGGCCCAAACTACCGTCATCATAGCCTTCAGGCCAAAGATGTCCAAGCTGACGGGAGTGGGTAATGTGTTGCCCAGTGTGTGGCCTCCAAAGTCAGTCATTTTAAGGTCAACTAAGAGGAAACAAGGACTGGGAATATAGCTCAGTGGTGTGAGCCATAGTGTGTGCCAAAGATCTGGGTTCAATTCCCGGCACCATACACACACACACTCACACGTGTACACACACATGTGCACACACATACACTCACACACACATGTGCACACGCATACACTCACACACACACACTCACACACATGCACACACACATGTACACACACACAAAGGTTTTGTAGATTTTGCTCTGACAAATCCTTCAAAATCTGAGTTGATTTTGGGGGTTTACCAAGGGCATTTTATGGGACAAAGTTTTTCCTCAATAACAATTCCCCTCCGTCTTTGTCGTTTGTATAACCATCTCTAACCCTAATTTTAGCTTCGACCTATCCCAAGGGGCTTCTCTACTCTGTAAGAATTCTTCCCTGACGGCCCAATCTAATGTCTTATGACAAGGCTCCTGGAGAGTGTAGGAGGAAGGCAGATCACACATCGTGCTTTCGTTGCTGGGGCTCTGAGCTGACTTGCCTTTGTGCCCTCTTGTGGTCATCCCTGACCTGTCTCCATGGGTCACAAGTGCAGAAGGCCAAGGCTTTAGCTTGGTTTCTATGGTGATGGCAGTCTTGGACTCCTATCCTGTGGAGTCTGCACTAAATTCATATGATGACAACATCAGATTAAGTCCCAGGACCCACTGTAGGTGTCCACAGAGAAGTACAGAATCAGCTGGTGTCATACTCCAGTCCAAGGCTATCCTCCCAGACACACAACCGGGCAATACATTACTGACAATATAAAGAAAACCTGAGTGGCAGCAGGGGCACCCAACACTTCACCTAATGGGTGCAGGTGCTCCACAGTTTATGCTGGCTTCATGCCTTGATGAGTCAGGCCACTGCAAGTTGGAAATATAAATAGGAAATGCAAATGTTTATGTTGGGCATGGAATCACTCACCTGCAACATTAGCACTTGGGAGCTTGAAGCAGGGGATCCCGGGTTCCTGGCCAGCCTGGGCAACACTGTCAAACCTTGTGCATTGGTTAGTTCTTTTGTCAACTTGGCACAAACTAGAGTCACTTGGGAAGAGTGGCCTCAACTGAGGAATTGCCTAGAACAGACTGGCCTGCGGACACATCTGCGGGTCATTTTCTTGACTGCTAATTGGTGCGGAAGGGCCAGCTCACCGTGAGTGCATCCCTCGGCAGCTGGGTCCGGGCTGAAGGACTGTGCCCGATGGTTGAGAGCACACACTACTATTGCAGGTGACTCCACATCCAGCACCCACAGCAGGCAGCTCATGACTTTAACTCCAGCCGCAGGGGCTCCAGCTCCACCACCTGAGCTCATGTGCACACACTGCCATGTCCACATACCCAAACTTAAAAAATAACTCTATACAAAGAAGAAAGCAAGCTGGCTGGGCACGAGCCAGAGGGAGAAAGAAGTAAACAGTGCTCCTGCATGCTTCCTGCTTGCTCCTGCTTGGGTTCCCGAGCTGACTGACTTCCCTCAGGGGTGGACTGTGACCGGAAAGAGAAGATGAAAGAAATCCTCCCTATGTTGCTCATGGTCATAGTGTTCCTGACAACAGCAGAAGAAAACTAGGACTTCCGTTCTAGAAATCTAAGTAATTAATTCATTAATACTTTTAAAAGGACTGGAGAGATGGCTCAGTGGTTAAGAACACTTGCTGTCTCGTAAGTGGACACTAGATATAAAGCAAAGAACAAGCAGATGCAACCCACAGACCCAGGGAGACTTCTCTAGCAGGGGGGATGCTAGGATGACTGTGGCTTATAATAAGTTTTGGTTTTACTCAATTACTGGGCAAGCCTCAATGAAACAATTCACTATTAGGATAGGAATTTATACTGTATCAAGCTGATAATAGAAAAATAAATAAATAAAAATGAAAAAAAAAAAAAGCAAAAAACGCTTGCTGCTCTTCCAGCACCCACACGGCAGCTCACAGCCATCTGTGACTGCAGTTCCAGGGCATCCAGTGCCTTCTGGCCTCAGTGGACACTGCATACATGTGTCCCAGACACACATGTTAGGCAGAACATCCATACACACAAAAATAAAAACAAATATTTAAAAATATATAATAAAATAAGTCCAGTGAACTAGCTCCAAGGGTAAAAACACTTGCTGCCAAGTCTGAGGAGCTGAACTGAGTCGACTTCTAACTCCCACAAGTTGCTCTCTGACTTGCACATGTATTTTGTAGTATGTATAACCTCTCCACATATTAAATAAGTAAATAAATAAATGTAATGTTAAAAATGGAGTGAAAGTCGGGCATGGCGGTACACACCTTTAATCCCAGCATTCAGGAGGCTAAGGCAGGTGGAGCTCTGTGAGTTCCAGGACAGCCAGGGCTGTTACACAGAGAAACCCTGTCTGGAAAAACCAGTAAATCAATAAAATAAAAAAATGGGGAGAGGCAGGACAGCAAAATGGCTCAGCAGGTAAAGGTGCCTGCCACCAAGCCTGACAACCTGAGTTCAATCCCCGGGACCCACATGGTGGAAGGAGAGAACTGACTTCTGCAAGATGTCCTCTGACTTCTACACTTGTTTTATATACCATGCTACACACACACACACACACACACACACACACACACACACAATGTAAATAATAAATAAATGATGGATAAATGAGTAGAAGTAATTTTTGAAAGTTAAAATGCTGAGTTAGGGGTGCGGCTCAATTGGTAGAGAGCTTGCACAGAATACATGAAGCCCTGGGCTTGATCTCATCACCTAATAAAATGGGGAGCAGTGGTGTGCCTTTTGGAGTGGAAGGGAGACAGGGTCTCTCTACATAGCCCTGGCTGTCCTAGAACTTACTATATAGATCAGGCCAGCCTTGAACTCACAGAGATCTGCCTATCCCTGCTTCCCAGGCGTGCGGCCCCCATGCTGGGCCAGTGGTGTTCATTGTAATGGCAGCATTCAAAAGGAGGAGGCGAGAAGATCAGAAGCCCAAGTTCGTTCGGCACAGCAAGATGGCTCAGTGGACAAAAGGCATTCGCCAAGCAATCTTGGCAACTCTAGTTGGTCCCCAGAACCCCTGGAAGGAGAAAGAGAGAGTGACTCCGCAAAGTTGTCCTCTGACCTCACACACGTTGTGGCACCCAGGCCTCCCCTGACACTAATAACAAAGCAGTTCAAGGTCATTCTCAACTACATATCAAGTTCACAGCCTGGGCTACGAGAAACTGTCTCAAAACAAAGTACACTTTCTGTTGAGTGTGTATGGCTTTTGTACCACTGTAAAGTGGGTGAGAAATAAATCGAGGCCAGGCATAACTTTTTTTTTTTAAGACAGGGCCTTGCTGTGTAGCCCTGGCTAACCTGGAACTCACTCTGTAGATCAGGCTGGCCTTGAACTCAACTCACACAGATCTGCCTGCTTCTTCTTCCTGAATGCTGGGATTAAAATCAGGAGCCACCATGCCCGGCTTAGATGAAGTTCTTAAAGAAGTTAATCGTACAGTTAAGCTTTATTTATGTGTTCGTTTTGTGTTTGGGGACTGCAATCCTCTTTCCTCAGCCTCCCAAGGGCTGGGTTTGTAAGACACCATTCTAGGCCAGACTTAATTTCTGCTCGTGATACTTAGCTACGGCTTCCTATTTAGAATGGTCACACAGTTTCCTTTTTAAACGCATTTGAGTAAAAAGGGTAAAGGGGTGATTTTCCAAGGCTAAGTAAATACAGCGTGTCATGAGCGCCCCAGGGGCGGAACTGGAAGGAACAGTGTGGGAGAGATGAGGTTGGGGAAGCCCTGAGCACCCAACATAGCGGTGGCTACAGCTATGACTATTACTAGCATTATCTTTAAGGAGTGCTAGTTGAAAATTTACTTTGAGTCATCCTGAAATTTAAATGTATGTGTATATATGAATGTATGCACGTGTATATGTACTATGAGCTGGCTTTTGAGAAAGGGTTGGTTTTATAGAAAAATTAGAAGGGAGAAATAGTGAGTTTCTCAATTCTCTGCAAGGGGCTGGGAATCCTTTCAGTTGTGGAAATCTCAGAGAAGTTTCTGGAAGGCCCTGAAGGGAAAGAGGTCAGTGATTTCTCTAGTTCTAGTGAGGAATCCCCGAAATTGTGGTAATAGACGTTATACGCACCCAGAAGAAGAAGGGGGTAAAAAGAGGGGTGAAGAAGAGGGACATTCTCTCAGGGTCCTTCCTGATCTGAGATAGCTGAGCTTTCAAGAATTACTGTAACAGTTCCTAGAACAGCCTGGAAAGGCCTCCCAGGCAGAGGCTGGGAGCCGAGAGTAAGGGGGGCAGGGTGTCTCCTAAGAAGCAGGTGCTGAAGGGCCCAGCAGCTAGGGCTGGCTACAAAAGCTGGGACAGGGCATCCCTGACCTTCATTTTCTCTTTGACAGAGGGACGTTGCTCTCACCTTTCGATGGGGGAGAAAACCTATCCTTAGATCTACAATCTAGGGTCTCCTGTTGCCAGGACTCTGTGTTTCTTAAGCATACCATAAAAAGGAAAAAGGTCAGGGGTTAGAAATCGGATAGACCTGAGCTCATAGTCGGCTGCCCCACGGGTTGAAGCTGCATGACTCTTAAGTGAACTGGGAAGTACAATATAACTTACTCTATATAACGTAGTATGTACTTACAAGGCAAAGTTTAACTTCTCTGAGCCTTGGATTTCTGTTTGGAAAAACGGGAGCATTAGTAATCTGTCCCATTGGGTTACTGTAAGGATTAAAAGGAGGAACTCCTGTAAAGTCCTGGCACTGGGCAGACTACCTTCTTAGCCTGGAGCCCTACGTTTGATGGCCAGAAGACAAGAAACCCTACAAACAAATGAACAGAACCTGTCCCAGGGCAGCAGCCTGAAACATGGGCGCTGTTGCTATGGTTTCTGAAGCCCATACCCAGATAGATGTGTGCTGCCGCCAGCACACTCACTGCCCAGAGGTGCTGCTACCAACTGTGCTCCGGGTTCTAGAGCTGACGGCAGCACCATGTGTCACTCTTTGCAAAGTCTGGGCTTCAGGCCTGCCCTGGCAAAATAACAGGCAACTAGCAAATGGTAAAACAATGAGCTAAGCATGGTGGTACACGCTTTTAATCCCAGCACTTGAGAAAAGCAAAGGGAGATAGATCTCTATGAATTCAAGGCTTGACTGGTCTACACAGCCAAGACTATTTAAAAAAAAAAAAAAGTGTGGCGGCGGCGGTGGTGCAAGCCTTTAATCCCAGCACTTCGGAGGCAGAGACAGGTGGATCTCTGAGTTCCAGGCCAGCTTGGTCTACAGAGCGAGATCCAGGACAGGCACCAAAACTACACAGAGCCGGGCGGTGGTGGCACACGCCTTTAATCCCAGCACTTGGGAGGCAGAGGCAGGTGGATCTCTGTGAGTTTGAGGCCAGCCTGGTCTACAGAGTGAGATCCAGGAAAGGCGAAGAGCTACACAGGGAAAACCTGTCTTGAAAAACCAAAAAAAAAAAAAAAAAAAAAAGAAAAAAGAAAAAAAGGAAAAGAAAAACAAACTACACAGAGAAACCCTGTCTTGAAAAAAGCCAGGTTGTCACTATGGAGCCCTGACTGGCCTGGAACTCACTCTGTAGATCAGGCTGGCCTCAAACTCACAAAGCTCTGTCTTCTGAGTGCTGGGACTAAAGATGTGTGCCAGCATGCCCAGCCAGGCCAGCAGGGTTTTTTTTTTTTTTTTTATGCTCCTATTTGCAGAGTCCAGGAGAGACTCTGTTGTTGGTCTGAACTCAGAGGTGGCTGAATATGGCCCCTGAGAATTCCAGCTGGTCACAGCCTGCTGCAATGCCATTGAGTCAGCTGGTACCCTAGCCCCTGGCCCTACCAAAGTGCAGTGGGCTCCAAGCTCTACAGGCAGGGTTTGTGTGGAGAAGGAACCAAAGGCTCAGCCCAGGGCTGGAGCGTGGCCCCTTCCTCCCTCGTTGGCTGGGCCTGAGTTTAAGTGAGGCTTCCTGTCCATTTCTGCCAGTGCTCTTCCTCTCCTCCCTCTAATAAAACTCCACCTTCACCTTCACCCAAGCTTGGGTTAGCACACGGCTGAGCAGCTCAGGGTGGCCTTCCCAGCCTCTCTTCAAGGTGGGTGCAGCATGTGACTAAACCGTGAGCAAGCATTGTATGCTCTACTTTCAAAGGGTGGCCTTAAACGTGAGGGGGTAAGGGGCTGGAGAGATGGCTCAGAGGTTAAGAGCACTGGCTGCTCATCCAGAGGACCTGGGTTCAATTCCCAGCACACACAAGGCAGCTCACAACTGCCTACAACCCTGGTTCCATGGGAGCTGACTCACATATATCTACATGTAGGCAAAACACCAGTGCACATCAAATAAAAAATAAATTATTAAAAAAAAATGAAGATGTAAAGTGGGAGTCGTGGCATGTGCCTGGAATCCCAGCATGCTGGAGGACCACTTGAGTCCAGGAGTTTGAGAACAGCCTGAGAAACAGAGATCCTCTGTCTCAGGCAGGGGAAAACATTATGTGTGGCTTCTTCTAATCTCTCTCCTGCCTGACAGCCTGAGATGCTGATGTGATGGCAGGTACTAAAGCAGCTATTTGGGGCTTCAGAGTAGAAATGTATGGGGTGTGCCTGATACAACAGAATTGCCGTCTGTAATTTAAGAATCTTTACTCTTGAAGTTCTTGTGAAAGAAAGAACTTTCTACCTTGTTTTGTCTGAGTGTCATTACTGCAGCCCAAACTCAGACCTCAGTCAACTATACACTTAGCTTCAACCATCTTCTCATTTGCTCCTGGAACTCTGCCCAGCTGACCCAGCATCCTGTCCTAGAAGCCAGCCTGTTACTCCACGCTTGGATTTGAGCCCTGGGTCACTTAAAACAAATCTCCCCCCCCCCCTTTTTTTTTGTCTTTTATTTTGTTTTGGTGACAGGGTTTGTCTGTGTAGCCCTGCCTGTCCTGGAACTCTCTCTGTAGACAAGGCTGGCCTCGAACTGAGAGATCCACCTGCCTCTACCTCCAAAGTGTCAGGATTAAAGCAGGATTAAAGGCATGTGCCACCACTGCCCAGCCAGTCTTCCCCATGTTTTAAATTTCTGATTGCTTATTTATTTATTTATTTATTTAGTTAGTTAGTTTTTCGAGACAGGGTTTCTCTGCAGTTTTGATGCCTGTCCTGGATCTTGCTCTGTAGCCCAGGCTGTCCTCAAACTCACAGAGATCTGCCTGGCTCTGCCTCCCAAGTGCTGGGATTAAAGGCATGCGCCACCACCGCCCAGCTGTTTATTTTTTTTTTTCATTTTGCAAATAGTATTAATAGTAACATTCTCTTCAAAAAGCAGTTTTATATAAACATGACCTCATCCTGTTCAAGAATGTGTAGGGCTGGCTGCAGGTTGTCTCCGGGGCAGCACTGCAGAGAAACAAAGCCATCTCCCCAGGAGAGGCCGCGGAAACAGCCCCCCAAAGTATCTGCATACATTACGAAAAGGCAGCAACACCAGGAACATGCTCACTGGCTCCAGTCCTACATAACAAGGAAACTGCCGTTCCAATACATGCTCCCAAGACAGACACACCACCGACACAGCCAGACGCAACGACACACAAAGACAGCACAAAACACACCCGAAAGCTGTTGCTGCCATACTGTTTATTGTCACTGCCCTCCAGAGGCATCTGGTTTCGTGCACATTTCTTTTTGGGGGGTGCTAGCTCCCCCATCCTTCTCCTGCTCTTTGCTCCGATCTTGCCCTTTTGCTGGGTCTGGAAGGGCTTTTTTGGTGCCTCTCTCCAGAACCTCACTTGGGTGGGAAGGAGTCAAGCAGGCCTCGGTCCTGCCTGTATCTCCTAATTTCTCCAAGGTCCTGTATCCATTGCTGGGTGTGGTTGTCCTGTATCCATGGCTGGGTGTGATGTCTGTGGTCTGGCCTCATCTGTGGGGAGGGAAAGCAGGTGGTGAAACCAGGGTGGACACCTGGTTTGAATTCTGGCTTTCCTTCTCATTTTTTTCTGTAACCTGAGAAGCTGACTCTGTCCAGGTTCAGTTTCCCTTTCTGTAAGCCAAATTTCCTCCCGAAGGGAAGGGCTCTATAGGAAACTTTCCCCACCTCTGGTCACCAGGGAACCCAGAGTCAAATATGGGTCTCATTTTATTCTTGCTGTAGATGACACACTACTTTTTTTCATTTATTGGTATGTGAATATGCATGCACATGTGTGCACATGTGTATTCTCATGTCCTTGGGCCACTGTGAGCATGGGGAGGTCAGAGGACATTGAGGGCATGGTCCTTGTCCTCACAGAGAAGCACTATGAGAATCACAAATGTCAATCATGCAGGGGTGTCTCCTCAACGGAGAAGATAAAATACCTGCATTCCATCCAGAAAGCTGAGAGTGGATTTTGTTAATGACCTGGTGGTCCTTTTGTTGTCTGTGGAGGCAGACCTCACCCTAATTCCCCAGAATGATCAGCTCAGACTCTTCCCTCCCTAGACCATTACCCATCCTTAGGGGAGATGTCACATGTGCTTCATGGCCTGCTGACCTCTGTGCTATTGGTCAGACACCACACTAGATTCCAGGTCTTTTAACTATGGAACCCACCCTCATGGTCACATGTACTGTGTAAAAGAGTTCCTATGTAGCCACACCTTGAGCTTTATTGTGCCCTGGAATTGGACTGACTGTTGCCTGGAAACCTTTTCCCAAAGTATACAATGTTTTAAATCTGCTGCCAGATTTAAAGATAGATGAAGTCTGTCTGCACAGGGTTCTCATTCTCGTCTCTTCTCAGGTGCACTTCCCTGTGTGACACCTGCAGGGGCTCCCTAAGAGGACAACTTGCAGTTGACTCTCTCCCCTTTCATCATGTGGGTCCCAGATATCAAGCACAGGTGGCCAGGCTTGGCAGCGGGTGCCTTTACCTGCTGGGCCGTCCCACCAGCCCGGCACCCACTTTTGATTCCCCACTTCCTACTCAGCAGCACACTTAGGCCTGTCGCTTTACGCAAAGCCACCTTGACTGGCTCTCTGGCTCTTGGCTCCTCACCTCCTCACCTGGGTCTCAGCGCCAGGCCTTTTTCCTTTCGGAGTTCTGGAACTTGGTCAGCAGCTTCCTCTCGTGTCCACCAGGGCTAGGGCGGTTGGTATTGGCGGCAGCTTCTCTCTTGGTACGACCTTTCCGACCTCCCCCGACTGGTGGAGCAGGAGGTAGGTGGGACACAGGCAGAGGAGAGGTGTGAGGTTGAGAGGACAGACAAATGGGACCAGGAGCACAGGGGTGGGAAGGGCAGACGGGCCAGGGGGCTGTGGTCACCATGTAAGTTTGGGACACTCTACCCGAGCTAACTGTTTACTCATGCATAGAATGAAAGATGCTCAGATGTGAGTTCTCAGGGCTGAGGAAGACAGAATTCAGTAGATAAGGCTAGAATGGGGTTACTTTGGGGGTAGGGAACAGATTAGTTAGAGAAGGCAATCTGGGAGAGAAAATCTAAATCCAAGCAGGAAAACCAGCAGTCAAAGAGCTGCCATTACCAAGGTAAGGATGGGCCAGGCTGTACTGGTCGTACTCATCCAGGATGCCGTCTTCATCCTCTGGGTTTAGGGGTTGCTGGGAGGAACTGGTTGGTGGCGGCAAGGTGGTGGTCATGCCTGGTCTGCTTTCTGGTCTTGCCTGTGTCGTATTTTCCAACTGTCTGCCCTCTCCCAGCTCCCTCACCTCTACTTATACAGCTGTCTCCTCCTCAGACTCAGGCTGGCTCCCGCCCTCCATGTCCTGTCTGATGCAATCTGGCCTTTTCCCAGAGCTGGGCCCATAGACACCAGCCCTGAGCAGAGAGACGCACCCTCCCCCTTCCTCCTCCCCCACAGGGCTCACCCAGGCCCAAGTTGTGTTTTTCCACGTGGAAGGTTCCCGCCTCTGGGGGAGGAGGGAGCAGATAGGATCTGGGCACAAACCGTCTTTGGGATGTCGGCCAGGGAGAGCCGAGGGCCTCAGATGGGCCACTCCTTCCTCTCATTTCAACCTCTGCCACAGGCCCGGGTTTGGGTCATGGCCACACATTGCGCCCACACACTCTAGTCTGGTCCAGACTCATGACTTGGTGGCAGCATACAAACTGAAAGGGGACAGGAGGGGTCACAGGCACACTACACGCCAGGTCAGCAGTTCCTATCCCATCACACCCAAGGCTTCTATTTGTATGGAAAGTCCCCTTACTGTACTGCAATAGAGTCCCTAGGGACTTCCCCCTCATCCGAGGAGCTGGAGGCTAGCTGGCTGGTAGAGACAGCAAATACCCTGGGTTCAACACTCTGACCCCTGACCCACCTTCCTCTGCCCTCCTTTCTGGCAGAGCTGGCCCTCGAACTTGCAATTCTCCTGCCTCAGCATCCCAAACGCTGGGATGACAAACTCAACAAGTCAGCTGAGATCCGGCGTCTGCTGTGTGACCTTGGACATGTCACTTTCCCTCTCTGATTGCTCCAGTTTCCCCTTTAACAGAGGATCACCCTAGCAACCTTGGTTGGTGAGAGGCTTCAGTGGCAGAATGCCTGGAAAGGCCCTGGCAACAGATGCCAACGACGTAAAGGGTTAGTCACGATTTCCCATGATGTCCCGTACGGTGCCCTCACGGTGGCACAAAGGAGAGTGGAGAAAGAGGAAGTTAGAATAAAATAATATATTGTGGGCTGGCAAGATGGCTCAGTGGGTAAGGCACTTACCGCCAAGACTGACGACCTGAGTCAGGAGAGAACTCCCAAATGGTCCTCTGACCTTCACATGCCCGGACACACATATACATACTATATAAATGTGACTTTTATTTTAAATAAAATAATACATAGGTGTGGAAGGCATAATGAAATAAACAGGTACGTGTGCCCCCTCCCTTTATTTCAGGCATTCTCACTTTGTAGCTGTGGCTGGCTTACAACTCGCTGTGTAGAGCAGGCTGGTGTCGAGCTTGGAGTCCTGAGAACAAAGGTCCACATCACCACACCCAGCCAGCAGGAATTCAAGCTTGAGTTAAATATTAAAATTTTTCAGTTCACACCAGCCTCCCAGTGTTAGGATGACAGACAGGCATGTGCCACCATGCCAAGCTCAGGACTTTTTTTTTTTAAGACTAGATCTCATTAGGCTGCTCAAGTGGAAGTTAATGTTCTGGGTTGGAATCACCCTCTTGCCTCGGCCTCCTGAGCCCAGTGGCTGCTAGTGTACATACATCGTCATGCCAGGTCTTAGGTGTGAACTTGATAGGAATTAGTGTGAATTTTAAGTTCAAATAAGAAATATGAGAAGCCAGGCAGTGGTGGAGCACACCTTTAATCCCAGCACTCAAGGATAAAAGAGGCAGGCAGATCTCTGAGTTCAAGACTAGCCTGGTCTACAGAGCGAGTTCCAGGACAGCGAGAGATACACAGAAAAAGCTTGTCTCGAAAAACCAGAAAAGAAAAAAGAAACATGTGAAATGGAGTTTTCTACTCTTTTTTTTAAATTGAAAAAAAAAAAAGTTTTGGGGCTGGAGAGATGACTCAGGGGTTAAGAGTACTGGCTGCTCTTCCAGAGGACCTGGGTTCAATCCCCAGCTCCTACATGGCAGCTCACAACTGTCTGTAACTCCAGTTCCAGCGGCTCTGACATCTTCATACAGACATAACATGCAGGAAAACATCAATGCATATAAAAGTTTTTTTAAAGGGTTTTTATACAATGTATTCTCATCAAGGTTTCTCTTCCCCAACTGCTCCCAGGTCCTCCTCACTCACCCAACTCCTCACTCTTTCTCTATTTAGGAAACACACGGGTAAATAATAATACTTGTTATGATAATAATAATAATAATAAGAAGAAATATGAATGAAAAAGATTTAAAAGGAGGACATGACAGCTCCTAGGTATGGTAGAGAAGATTTATTGCAGACATGAGGGAAACACAGCCAGAGGCATCTGGAAGGGTCCATAGTGAACGTGCTGGCAGACTCAACAGGGCCTTGTGGGGGAGGGGGAGACCCAGGGAGGAAGTGAGGAGAGACAGGAGAGGAGGGCTTGAAAACGTGGCCACGAGGCAGGGAGTCCTGGGAATCTGGAGATCAAGAGGAAAAAGGGCAAAGGGACTGGTGTGGCCAAAAGGCTGGTTGTATAGGAATCCGAGAAGCCGGGGGTGGGGGGAGTGGGGGTTGGGGTGTGGGAGGGAAGCCCAGATGGAGCTGGAGAGTTTAGGGTAGGGCAGGGCTATGCCAGCCAGGTACTGGCAAGCCGAGAGAGGCTGGAGACAGCATCTGCTTTGATATGTTACTAGGTACCTCAGCCATTTGTACGTGTGTGGTAGTGGTGGTGATGGGCGGAGGGGTGCTGAGACCTAACAAAATACACACAAAAAAAAAATCATAAAACACAAAATCAGAAACTATAATATGCAAGCAAAAGACCAGTGAGACAGAAAAATGTCTAAACGAAACAATATGAGACAAAAAGTCTACAAAAATACCCTTGTGTTGGCTGTCTACTGCTGCACACGTGGCCTGCTCTTAACTGTGGTTAATATAACCAGTGAGACAATATTGGAGAAAACGAATTTTTCCTCTGTAAGCAGATGTCAGTTTGGTTAGGGGTGGGAGCCCATGTCCACTTTCTTCTCCCAGCGCTGGGACCCCATCGGGTTTGAACCTGGGCAGGCCCTGGGCATGCTGCCAGTCTGTGGGTTCATGTGTGCATCCGTCCTCCTGTGTCTGGAAGACACTGTTTCCTTCATGTCCCCCATGCCCTCCGGCTCTTACAAATCTTTCGGCCTCCTCTTCCGCATAGTTCCCGGATCCCTGAGGGGAGGGGAGTTTTCTACTCTTGATGGAAGGATCTGAACCCTGTGAGTCATGTTAGCCCAGAAAGGGTGCCCACATCAACTCCGTGTTCCTTGTCTCTAGGCAGGGAGTTAGACAGACAAAACATTCCACGTCTCAGAACAAAACAAAACTGGATTCCAGTGAAACCAAACCTCTCAACCCAGCCAGATGTTGCTCCCCGGCCGGATTCCACAGGCTGAGAGCCTCCTAGTTGCACTTCCGTCTCAGTATCACCTGAATTCGATCCTCCGCCAAGCCTGCTACAGGACCATGGTTACTCTGGGTAGGAAGAAGCCATGCTAATATTTATGTACATTTAATAAAATCATGAAATAATGTAAAAATTTAAAAGAAGGAGAAGAAGAAGCCATACTGCTGCTCCCTCCCCTGAACAACCAAACCAAGGCTCTGCTTTCCAGATTCCAGTGACCAGGATACTGCTGGAAAGATGGCGTGAGGGTGAGAGCGCTTGATTACGGCACAAGAAGACCTGAGCTAGGATCCCAGCACCCGGTGAAAAAGCCAGGCTTGGCTGTGTGTACACCTGTGACCGCAGCACTGTGGAGTCACGACAGAGACACAGAGACTGCTGGGGCTTCCTGCCTGCCAGCTCCAAGCTCAGTGACAGACTCTGTGTCAAGAGAATAAGGCGTTCTCTGTATGCGCACGAGCGTGAGACACACACACACACACACACACACACACACACAAAGGGGGCACGCGTGTTTACATCACAGTCATACATAAACATATATAATCATACAGATGGATGGATAGATGGAGAGATAGAGGATAGATAGAGAAAAAGAAAATGTAAACCTAGAATGTAAAAGTAAGAACAGGCTGGGTGGTGGTGCACACCATTAATCCCAGCTGTGAGTTTGAGTCCAGCCTGGTCTACAAAGCAAGTTCCAGGACAGCCAGGTCTGTTACACAGGGAAACCCTGTCTCGAAAAACAAAAAAAGTAAGAAGGTTGCTTGAGCCAGAGCAGCACTGGTCTGGTTACAGACCTCATGATGACAGGAAAGAGAGAATACCGTTATGGAGTCTGGCCCTGGTGGCTGATGAGAGATTTCAGTTACTCGGGAGACTGAGGCAGGAAGATGGCAAATTCAAGGCCTGTCTGGGCTACAGAGTGAGTTCAAGTCTAGCCTGGGAAACTTGGTGAGACTCTCAAAATAAAAAGTTAAAAGAAGACTAGGAATTGAACTCAGAGTAGAGAGTTTGCTTAGTTAGCGTGTTTGAGGCTCCGGGTCTGACCCGCAGTGTGGACATGAACAAAAGAAACACAAGTGAAGGAAACAGCGAACAGAGCTGCTGGGTGTGGTGGTGCAGGCTGGGAATCCCAGCATTTGGATGCTGGTGCAACAGGATTTCAAAGCCAAGGCTCTGAGAAACTTTTTTTTTTCTAAGGCAGCTAGCCTGCCAGGGGCCAATATTCCATAGATTCCCCAACACTAAATGTTTGTGAAAATCTTTAATCTCCCCTAGCCGATGTAACTCTTTTGATGCAAAGGCCCCGCTGATCTCAGAACAGACACAGAGCCTTCCTCCATTCTTTCCTTTCCTTTAGGCTTGATCCTAAATTAGCCAATAGTGTCAGATTCTGAGGTCACGCTCCTACCGGCGGGATGAGACTAAGTCACCACTTGTGTTAGAATAAAACTTAAGTGAACTTTGTGTCCCACCGTACCTGCTAGCCTGGGTCGGCTCATGACACACTCTTTCTACAAAAAGAAAGTGCCGGAGAGATGGCTCAGAGGTTAAGAGCACTGGCTGCTTTTCCAGAGGTCCTGAGTTCAATTCCCAGCGACCACATGGTGGCTCACAACCATCTGTAGTGAGATCTGGTGCCCTCTTCTGGCCTGCATGCATTATGCAGACAGAACATTGTATACATAATAAATCTTTAAAAAAAAAAAAAAAAAGCCGGTGGTAGCGCACGCCTTTAATCCCAGCACTAGGGAGGCAGAGCCAGGTGGATCTCTGTGAGTTCGAGGCCAGCCTGGGCTACCAAGTGAGTCCCAGGAAAGGTGCAAAGCTACACAGAGAAACCCTGTCTTGAAAAACCAAAAAAAAAAAAAAAAAAAAAAAAGAAGAAAGTGTCCTACTAGTTGGTGTTTGCTTTGCTTGTGTATTTCTTTGTGTGACACTGAGATTATTCTTTTCCCACAAGGCCAGCCTGTGTTATACGGTGATACTGTCTCCCCCAAATCACCATTAAAACAAGGCCTACAATAAGCAAAGAAACAAAAACTGGAGCTAATGCGTCAAGACAAAGGCACAAAAAACGGCTCCCTGGACCTGCAGGGCTTTATCACCGGGACAGCAAAATAATCCCTCTACTGTGACACGGTTGGAGTCAGGTTGTGGGGAAAGGGGCTGTAAATAAGCTTTTGTCCTGATGTCCATCAAGACAGCAGTACAGTCAGGATGTGGGACGCACAGACACACAACTGTCCTACTTTTCTTTTCCTCTTACTGAACCCCGAGCTTTGCACAGAGTTCTGCCGCTGAGACACACCCCTAGCCCTTTACTTTTCTCTTGTGTCTGCTCCCCCTCCTTATGACAAGCCACACCATCCCCCTAGGAAGCCCCCTGAGGGGCAGTCCTAGCCCTGCTGAGAGGTAGATGCTACATTCCTTGACTTCTGCCACCAGCCTCCTTGGGGACTTGCCAGGGGTCCTTGGGCTCCTGGGCAGCAGGACAAGGGATGTGTGTACAGCTACGCTGAAGATCCATCTCCCTACGGCGCAGAGCTTTCCAAAGACGCACCAAACTCTTCCTGCCTCCTCACCACACACCATGATAGCCGTCAGCTTCCTAGTTTCAGTCTGCTCCTGTGCAAATCCAGGACAAAGAGAACACCTGCCTGTGTATGACAGGGCTTAGCCCGGGGCCAGCATGTGACATCCTGTTATTTCCTTATTCCTCAGAGAAGGAAAACAGAGACTCTAGGAGTGTCTGTTTCAAGGTCACAGCGCTATGACTGATAAAGGACCCGTGGTCTGCGCAGACCCTCGCGGGGCACACAGTGGCAAGGGTTGGCATGGTGATGCGTGGTCAGTGCCAGGTGCCTCCCCCTGCACTCTCGTCCTCCCCAGGCATTTGTGCCCTCCCTGGACCAGGCCTTGTACCGAGCATGTGGAGAGCCTCACATGCCTTTGGAAAGCTCTGGGCTGTGGGGAGATAGCTCTTGAGCACAGTGGTACACATGCCTGTCCTAAGCACCAGACATACGCCAGCCATGATGACAGGCCTGTAACCAGCCACACAGAGAATGAAGTGGGAGGATCTCAAGTTCAAGACCAGCCTGAGGCACATAGCGAGGCCTGTCAAAAATAAATAATAAAAACCAAGCACATCAACAGCTACCGTTCATGCTTTCGCCCTGCTCTAGTTTACTGTCTTCCCAGCGTCCACTTGACAGTAGCAAAAGAATCTTGCCGGGCTCGGCATGGTGGCTCAGGCCTTTGATCCCAGCACTGGGTAGGCAGATCTTTGAGTTCAAGGCTAGCCTGGTCTAAAAAGCCAGTTCCTGGAGAGCCAGGGCTACACAGAGAAAATCAAGGTAAAGTATCTTTTCCACTTGTTTACTTTTTCATCATCTGTCTCTACTAGAATCAAATTATTGATTATTTAATCAGTGGTTAAAGCAAAAGGCTCTGGAACCCAGCTGCCTGGATCCAACATTTAGGCCGGATAGTAGTGGCATTAAGTCTTTAATCCCAGCACTCAGAGGCAGAGGCAGGTGGATCTCTGTGAATTCAAGGCCAGCCCGGTTTATAAAGAGAGTTCCAGGACAGCCGGATCAGTTATACAGAGAAGTCCAGTCTCGAAAAACCAAAAAGAAAATTTAGTTCCACCCCTTGTCGACTGTGTGCCATCAAGACCAATTATTTAACCCATGTCTTTGTTTCCTCATGTCTAGACCCTAGTGGGGTCTTTGTGAGCATTAAAAGGACAATTCTTGGGGCTTATGAAATGGTAAAAGCATTTGCTGTCAGACCTGAGGGCCTGAATTCCTAAGACCCACATGGTGGGAGGAAAACCCAACTCCCATAGATTGTCCTCTGACCTATATATAAGTTCTGTGGAGTACTTGTGAACCTCTCTCTCCCTCCCTCCCTCTCTCTCTCTCTCTCTTTCCGTCTCTGTCTCTCTCACAATACACACACTACACCCTTTCTTTCTTTCTTTCTTTCTTTCTTTCTTTCTTTCTTTCTTTCTTTCTTTCTATCTATCTATCTATCTATCTATCTATCTATCTATCTATCTATCCTTTCCAAGGGGCCAGAATTCTTAGCCTGGTGCTGTGGTGCACTGTAATCCTTCAGGCTGAGGAGCTGGTGAGGTAAGAGGTGGTGGCTGGGGCTTGCTCTGCTTCTTTGATCTTTCAGCTTTCACCCCAATATCAGGCTCTGGGTTTGTTTTGTTTTGTTTTTTATTAAAAGACCATTTTAAGATTCATGTTACAGTGCATGCCTGAAATCCCAGCTGTTTGGGAAGCTGAGGAAGGTAGGTCACAAGTTTGAGGCCAGTCTAAAAGACAGCAAGATCTTGTCTCCTCCTTTCCAAATTATCCTTTCTCTCCCTTTTGTGTTGAGACAGGGTTTCATTTTGCAGCCCTGGCTGGCCTGGAATTCACTGTGTAGACCAAGCTGGTGTCAGACCTGAGGCAAAAAACATCTCCACGACTGTCTGATTAAAGCAAGCTTTATTCAGAGGTACACATGGGACTGGCCAGATGGTTGCCTCACCCTGTCGGGTTTCAGAGAGCAGTCCCTCACTGACTTTTGGGGTTCCTTTTATGGGGAAGGGTTAGGGTTGATAGAAAACCGATGAGATAATTGGCTGTTAGCACCTGGATAGAAGGGGGCGGGGACTCATGGCTGAAGGCTGCTTGTGGGGTAGACAAGTGTGATAGCAAGCCGCGGGATAACTGGCTGTTAGAAAGGCGGCGATACAGATAAGCGCAAGGCTTCCTCCTCACGTGGAAGGGGAGCCAGCAGGTATCTGGGAAGAAAGTCAACAGCAGGTATTTACAACCTTGAGCTTGCAGGGAGCAGGGAGGCACAGAGGGAACTTTCCACCTCACAACCTCCCCTTTCGGCCCTATAATCCCTCCCTCCAGCCTCCTGAACTTTCAGGGCTCTTTCTCCTTGGAGCAACTGCCATCCTTCTTGGTCCTGATGAAGGACAGTCTGCCTCTATGAGGTCCGTCTCCCCTTCCTTTTAATTTTCACATCACCTCATCAATCCTGATCTAACACTGAGTACCGGCATTAAAGGGGTTCACCACGATGCCTAACTTTGCTTTTATGGGGGTGGAGGGTAAGACAGGTTCTCTCCTCTCTACATAGCCCTGGAACTCACTACAAAAATCGGGCTGGCCTTGAGCTCACAGAGATCTGTCTCTGCCTCCATAATGCTGGGTGCTGGGATCGAAGGCATGCACCACCACACCCAACTTGCTTTTTTTTTTAAACACAGACTAACCTAGAACTCACGATTCTGCTGCTCCCCCAGGGCTAGGATTACAGGTGTGTGCCACTGCACCCAGCTAAGACTCCATCTTAGAAGGAAAACTAGGAAGGCCCTTATTAGCACAGTGCCTTGAAGATAGTATTGTTATTCTCTAGGGCAGGCATCTTGCCTGTCCTCCATTCTTTCAACACCAACCGGCTCAGCAAATGACAACCCAAATACACAAACTTTGACAAGTTCGGTCAATACCATTGTGTGTAGCTTCTGAATGCTCTGCTCTGAAGCATAAAATAAAAGCTGCTCCAGCCTGGCCTCACAGATGACCACAAAGATCCTCTGTGATGGAGTAAGGGTAAATGTACCTGGCTGAGATCTTTCAGGAATGAAAAGAAACTTAAACACTTTGGAGAAAGCTGAGAGAAGAAATAGGAACCCGAGAAAGGGACTTACAGAAAAATCTAAAATTCCACTCACAGCAGTAGGACCTCAAAAGTGACTCTTTGGAAAATCAAGAGGTAAGTTTTCACATCCTGTGGCCTCCAGGTATGTATATAGTGAACCACAAGGAATTCTTGTGGGGTTTTATTTTGTTTGGGGGAATTGTTCTTTATCATTTTATTATGCCTTTATAACTTTCCAGGAGGTGGCCAGGAATACCCAGTAATTACAGCTTGTGCTTGGTCCACAGGACCCTCAACCCTAGGCTGCGCTGGGAACTTCTCTAGGTTCTGTGATCTCATTTTGAGCACAAATTCTGGCTTTAACAAGTGCTTGGGGAATACTAATAAGATGCTGAAATGTGCATACCTCCCTGACACTCTGGGATGACTTGCAGAAATTTCTCCTACAGCAAGTAAAGAAGTTAATAAAGAGGTGGGGGCAGGGCTGGGGGTGGGGTTGACTTGGCAGAGTGCTTTCCCAGCATTCCTGGAACTTTGGGTTCTATTCCCCACCGCCACCGCACCCCACCCGGCACTTCACAAACTGGATGTGGTGGTGCCCACCTGTAACCCCAGATTAGAAGTTTAAACTTACCCCAGCTACTTTTGCTAAAATTTCTTCGTAGGAGATAGAAACACAAAGCCTACTTCTCCTAAGTTCCCAACAACAAATGAAGGCATGACTCTGCCGAGGTTCACCCCAGGGAATCAGTGAGTTTTGAGGGCTTCCTTCCGGAGCAGAGGGAAGGAGGGTTACCTGCCTGGGTAGGTGCTCCTTGCCCTACAACCCCCAGCAGGGCCAGGCCCTCCCTTTACCATCCCCCAGCCTGTACACTGTAGCCTCTTCCCAGGCCATGTGCAATTAAGGCATACAACAGGTGGCAGGGTGTATCACCTGGATGCACAGGTGAGGGTCTCATGACCTCCTCACCCCTCCATGAGGAGGGGGAAAGAGTCAAGAAGCCCGGCCAGGATAAGTCTTTTACAAGGGGTGAGTGGGACGCCCCAAGATGGAGCAGTTGCCTGGCTGGGAGGACAGTCACTCACAACATAGCAAGTTCCAGGCCAGCCTGGGCTACAGGACAAACAAACCTGTCTCAAACAAACAAACAAAACAAAACAAAACAGGTAATACCGTTTGCATGAAATTTGTTGTAATGATGGCTATGAGTTATATATGTTTTTAGCTTGATAAAGGTGTCATACATTTTTCCTGGTAACTAAAAAGATAATGGACAAATAAAACAACAGAATAGAAGAATGTAGAATAAACATTTCAACTCCTGGATTTAACTCCAGAGACTAGCAATAACAACCCCCTTTTAATCTTGTTTTTAAAAGATTTATTTGTTGTACTTTATGTGTATGAATATTTTGTTTGAATGTATGTCTGCATCATGTGCATCCTGAAATTGTGGGCAGTTGTGAGCCACCAAGTGGGTACTGGAATCAAACCTGGGTCCTCTGGAAGAATAAGAGTTCTTAACCAAGCCGGGCGGTGATGGCACTCGCCTTTAATCCCAGCACTCGGGAGGCAGAGGCAGGCGGATCTCTGAGTTCGAGGTAGCCTGGTCTACAAACCGAGTTCCAGGAAAGGCGCAAAGCCACAGAGAAACCTTGTCTCGAAAAACCAAAAAAAAAAAAAAAAAAAAAAAGAGTTCTTAAAGGCTGAGCCATCTCTCCAGCCCTCAAGACCTCATTAACAGATAAAGAAATCAAATCCCATATAAAAGAAGAAGAGAACCAGGGCCGAGGGTAGAGTTCAGGGCTAGAGCATGTCCTTAGCCTCTGAGAAGACCAGGGGTCAATGCCTAGACCTGCAAGACAAGATGACAGCAGAAGAAGACGAGAAGAGGCAAGCATTCTCTATTGCATGAATGTTCAGGCACGGGTGCCCTTGCTTGGTGCTGAGGATACAAAAACAAAACAACAACAACCCAGAATGGAGAACACTCAGTACCTTGTACTCAAGGAGCTCCTAGACTGGACAGTGGAAAACAGTGTCCAGTGAGGAAATTATCGCACAGCATAGTAAGTAATGGAGAATAGGCTGCTTGGTGCCACTGTTCCCGAGAGGGCCACGGGAAAAGGACAGTTGGAAGTCAGCTGGACCAGGACATCCCAGAAGTGCCCCAGGAAGTAAAGGAGGTGGATTAGTCAAGGAAAGGAGTCTTGGTATAGGGAATTCTAGTCCTGGATTTAGAGGCAATAACCCAACCCCAGTTCAGGAATGCTCTAAAAACTCAGCCTGTCAAGCAGGGCAGTGGTGGCACAAACCTTTAATCCCAGCACTCAGAGGCAGAGCCAGGTGGATCTCTGTGAGTTCGAGGCCCACCTGGGCTACAGAGTGAGTTCCAGGACAGGCTCCAAAGCTATACAGAGAAACCCTGTCTCGAAAAACCAAACAAGCAAACAAAAAGTCAATTAAATAAAACAAAAACAGAAAGAGGCTGAGCATGGTGACACACACCTTTAATCCTTTAACTCAGGAGGTAGGGTCAGGTGGATCTCTGTGAGTCTGAGGTCAGCCAGGGTTATTTTGAAAAAAAAAAAAAAAAAGTAAAAACAAATAAACAAAAAAACAGGCCAGCAAGTTGACCCCGGGGGTAAGTGCTGGCTACCAAGCCCATGTTAGGTAGAGGGAAAGGACCAGCTTCTGAAAATTGTCCTCTGTCCTCCACATATGTGTGCTGTGACATGAGGGTTCCCCCTCTCCACAGACTCCCACAAAATAAATAAACCAACCACCACTACAATACAAAAGTGCTGTCTCTCTCCACCTGCAGACAAGGTGTGTGATCAGCACATCCATCAATGCTGTGTGGTCTGTACTAACTCAGGAGTAGATATGAAGATTGTCAGACCCTCTAATTTCAAATGTGATATACATATACATATACATATATATATATATACATATACATATATATATATATATATATAATTAGAGAAGCAGTTCTATCATAGTATAGACTTTTACTCGAGCTAAAAATTTTTGCATTCATTAGGTTTGTTAGCTCTGGAAGGGAACGCCGTGGCATGGCAGTGGGAACACTGGTTAGGAGGTGGAGACAGTCAGCCACCCTATTGCAGTCAATAAAGAGGCTGCTGTTTACAGAGAACTTAACCTTGTTTGATTTTGAAATGGTATTTCTAGGTTGCCCAGGTTGGCCTTGAATCTCGTGACTCTCCTGGCTCAGCCTCCAAGTAACTGGTGTTGCAGCCTGAGTCACCTCACACCTGGCAAGAGCTTCCTAAGTCTGATGTGAATCGATCTGCATCCACCCTCACTTCTCAGCGGTGTCCCTGTGAAACATGCTCTCTACCAGGGTACACTGCCCCCACAGGCCTTACTGGACGATTGCATTTTGTACATATCTGCATAGTCATAAAAGCAGAGCCCCAGGACTAGAGCAACGGTTAGGTTAATAAGTAAGAGTGCCAGTCTTCCAAGGAAGAGTTCGGTTCCCAGCACTCACTTTAGGCAGCTAACAAGTACCAGTAACTCTAGTTCCGGGGGATCTTTTGCCCCCTCTAGCCTCCCAGGGTACCTGCACACACACTTACTCTGATTCTGGTTCAAGAATGCACCCACAGCTGGGCAGTGGTGGCGCCTGCCTTTAATCTCAGCCCTCGGGAGGCAGAGGCAGGCGGATCTTTGTGAGTTCGAGGCCAGCCAAGATCTAGGAAAGGCACAAAGCTACAAAGAGAAACCCTGTCTTGAAAAAAAAAAAAAAAATGCACCCACAAGCCACCCCCCCATGAATGCACACATACACATAAATAAAAACACCTGGACATGGTAGTAAATGTAAACGGCTTGATTATCAAAATTATCCACCAGGGCAGAAAACAAACAAAAAACAAACCAAACACACCCTGCCAGGGGGTGGTGGCGCACGCCTTTAATCTCAGGACTAGGGAAGCAGAGGTAGGTGGATGTCTGAGTGTGAGGCCAGCCTGGTCTACAAAGCCAGTTTCAGGACAGCCATGGTTACACAGAGAAACTTTTTTTCAAAAAAACCAACCAAACAAACAAATAGATAAATTTCAAACATTTATTATTTCAAAAACAAAACCAAAAACCAAAATCCTAACAGCAAGTGTGGTGGTGTCCCTATGCAATCCCAACATTCGTTAGGGGTGGAGGCAGGAGGATGGAGAGTTTGAAGCCAGTACTGCATAGTGAGATCTTGTCTCAAAAAGCAGTTGAAGAGATGGCCCAGAAGTTCAGAGTACATACTGCTCTTGCAGAGAACCCAAGTTTGGTTCTCAGAACCCATCCTGGGCAGTTCACAATAGCCTGTAACTCCAGCTTTGTGAAGTGTGACATGTTTTAGCTCTTCTAGCCTCTGCACTCATTTGGTCTCTCTCTCTCTCTCTCTCTCTCTTTGGTCTCTCTCTCTCTCTCTCTCTCTCTCTCTCTCTCTCTCTCTCTCTCTCTCTCTCTCTCACACACACACACACACACACACACACACACACACACACACCTTTTAAAAAGATTTCCTGGCCAATCTGAGTGGCCTGCACTGTGACCTGGGGCAATGGTGACATGCAGACCTGGCTGTTGCTGAGGACCATGTCTGGGTCCGTGGTCCTACTGGAATCTGTTGAAGTCCAAGGCCCATGCTGCCACCAAAGGTTACATGGAAATCCAGGGTTGGGGCTGTGGCCTTGCTGGTGTCTGGGGGTCATGCCCCTGACAGAGCCATCCTGATCTGAGCGGCCAGTGCTTCTCCCCAGAGCCAGGATATCTTTCTGGCCTGAGCTGCTGCCAAGGGCCAGACATGGCCCAGCTGCAGCTGGGTCTGTGGCCTGTGTCACCTCAGGTGCCTGGGAACCATAGATGATGAAATCCCAGGGCCATGCTGAGTCAGCCCCGCCCCTCACTGGCCCTGGGAGAGCTGGCCCCGCCCCTCACTGGCCCTGGGAGAGCTGGCCCCGCCTCCTGCTGGACACCGCAGCAAGAGAGCTGGCCCCAACCCTCATAGGACAGCTGTCTTCCTTCCCTATTTTCCTCCCTTACCCCTCGAGCACTTGGAGAGATGGCCCCATCCCTCATCACAGGCGAGGGAGAACTGCCCCTGACCCTGATGGCAGAAGCACAGGGGAGGTGACTCCACCCCCTCGCCCAAGGAGGGCAGCCTCAGTGCCCGGACTGACCAACTCAGCTACTACCCAGGCCCACAGCTGGGCCTTGGGTTGGCCCATCCTAACATCTATCCCATCTAGGACCTGCTGGAGCTCGTGAAGGGACTGATCCTGCCGAACAATACCCAATACCCGCAGGATCTCCAAGACTCAGGGCAGCCCTGTGGAAAGATACCCAGAGCAGTTTTGGTGAAGATCCAGTGATGGTGGTGTACCAGAAGCCAGAGGCCTTGCACCAGATCAATGACTCATTGCAATGAACATTTGCTAGTAAAGTTGATTGGACAAAAGGGCATACTGTGTGACACAGCACTCCCAATGCCACCAGGATGAGTGGAGAGGTGTTGGAGAGGCAGGAAAGATGGATAATCGAAGACTTGTTTTGTTTTGTTCTTGTTTGTTTGCTTGCTTGCTTTGTTTTGATATTTTTATTTTTATTTTGGGGGGCACTGCAGGGCTAAGGGGAGGATAGGGGTGACTGGGAGGTGAGCAGAATTAGGCTGTATCATGTGACATTCCCAAAGAATCAATAAAGAAATTATGTTTTAAAAAGAAGATTTTCTGTATGTGTGCATGTGTACCCTGTGTGTGCCTGCTGACTGAGAAGGTCAGAAGGAGGCATTGGATTCGCTGGAACTGGAGTTACAGTGGTCGTGAGTTCTCACGTCGGTCCTGGGAACCGAACCTGGGTCCTCTGCAAGAGCAGTAAGTGGCCCAACTGCTGAGCCATCTCTCCAGCTCCCTCCCCACCACTTTCGTGTGAGGCAGGTTTCACTGTGCAGCCCTGGCTGACCTGGACTTCACTATGTAGATCATGCTAGCTCACAGAGATTCCCCTGCCTCTGCAGGGATTAAAGGTATATGCCACAATGCTCAACACCCACCCAGAAAAAAAAAAAAAGAAAGAAAGAAAGAACAAATAATGTTTATTTTCCTAAAATGCTATCTGGTTCCAATTTCATATCTACTTCCAGTGTAGCCAATGGCATCTAACGTCTATTGTGTTTGCCTCTTTGTTCCCAGGTTAACCAAGCACATTCCTGCCATTCCCTCCTAAGGGCAGAATTAAGCCTTCAAAGTGAGAAATCACTCCAAGCACCACAGAGATTGATAAGGAGAGTTCCTTAATAAAAGCATGAGTCTGTGGTTTGACTAATGACTATGGGATTTGAGCCATGAACAGAAATCTCCCACGGTTTATATAGGTTTGAGCTCTAACATCGTAATCTCACATCTGCAGGTTCGTTTTTGGGTTCCTACCCCAAGTTACATTTTCTGAGCAATTAGGTGGGTTTTATAGAGTCAGAAGTCACAGTCTCAGGTTATGTTTAGATTTTAGATTACACTTTCTGGGCTGAGAAACACAGCTCTCATGTAGGTGGAGTTTTCATTAGGTCTACCAGGTCCCCAATAAACAACATGGAGACTTATTATTAATTACGAATGCTCAACCAATAGCTTAGGCTTATTACTAAGTAGCTCTTACAACTTAAATTAGCCCATATTTCTTATCTACATTCTACCACATGACTCAGTACCTTCTTTAACATGGCATGTTCATCTTGCTTCTCTTGGAGTCTCCTCTAGACTCTGTTCTTTTTCCTCCCAGCATTCTCTGTCTGGCTCTACTGCCTAACCTCTTCCTGCCTATCTATTGGCCAGTTAGCTCTTTATTAAACCAATGAGAGCAACACATCTTCACAGTGTACAAAAGGATTATTCCACGCCCCCTCTCTCTGTCTCTCTGTCTCTCTGTCTCTGAGAAAAGATCTCTCCATTATGTAGTCCTGACTGTCCTGAAACTCCCTATGTAGACCAGGCTGGCCTCAAACTCACAGAGCCCTACCTGCCTTTGTCTGCAAAGTGCTAGGTTTAAATGCATGTGCCACCATGGTATAAATGCCTGTGCCACCATGCCCAGACTGAAGCTACCTTCTGAACAGCTCTCCTCCCCCTTGGCCTCCTGCATGCTGAAATTACAGACCTGTGCCACCCTGCCCCATCTTGGAGGGAATTTAAATGCTTAGTGCCGGGACAGGACGTATGTGGGTAGCATGGTACTGTAATTTTTGGCGAAGGCTTCTTGGAGAGGATAACAATGCAGGTTTAATTACTAACTCCCACATTAGCAAGGTGAGCCAGCAACATTGCCAGGCTGCATGTCTGGAGGCTAGGGATGCCCCAGGGCAGCACTGGGGAACCTGTCCCAGACACTGCCCCCACACCCAGGAGTCCAGCCACACTGCCGTCAGAGGGTGATCCTGAGCCCAGCATCACCCAGCACACCCAGCAGGCTTCCACAGCCTATCTGTCTGTCGGTTTCTTACAGTCTTGATTTGTAGCCCAGTCTGCCTCAAACTCTGATCCTCACCTTCCAGTGTACTGGGATTGATTATAGACTTGTGCCACCACACCTGGCTTTGTAATGTTTTGGTAGGAAAATTTGTTTTATTTACTGAGCATGAAAAGGGGAGACAGCAAAACAAATACCAAACTCGGCATAGTGGACATAGCTTGGACTGGGGTCATGGAGAAGCTCATTTTCTCCGTTTTATAGTGTGGACTTCAGACTTTGTCATAGTATGTCACGTCTAAGTAGACGTAGAGCAATTGCCAGGAGCCCCTCCCTGTGTTTCACGCTTTCCTTCTGTCCTTGGACTCCATGCGTGCTCTGCCACCTTCTGGTTATAATGCGGCTTTTGTGTGTACACCAGGATCAAGACTCACTCAATTAAAATCAGTCTCCTCTACCTGCCTGCCGAGGCAGGCCATATTTGGAGAGAAAGCCTTTTGCTTCCATCAAACGTGTTGAGTGGGCATGATCAGGGAGAAATTGAGAGAGACACCTGCAGCCTCCAAGCAAAAAGGCCTTCCCCACTTTGCGCTACCCTTCTGCAGTGGGAAGGGCTCTGTAAAGCGTGCCTTGGGAAGCTGTGCTCTGGAACTTCAGTGTCCTTCCGTGTAGATCTCTGTACCCCTCCTCCCCCAGTGCTAAGGACTGAACACAAGTCTTTGCATTCCCCCACAGAGCTACAACCCCAACCCTCTCGGAGTCAGAGTGTTGCTATGTAGCTCAGGCTGGCCTGGAATTCTCTGAGTAACCCAGATTGGTATCAAACTCACAGTCCTCCTGACTTTGGCTCCCAGGTGCTGAGACCACAGATGTGGGCTACCATGCCTGCCTTCTCTGAGGTGTTTCAAGATTCTTTGGAGAAGATGAAAAGTGAGAGCATGGAGACCCCGATTTCCTCACCTGCTGAGACTTTTCCAGGAAAGGAGAATATTCTGGCCAGCCCCACTGTCCTCCCCAAATGACTCCGTGGACTCAGTCTCTTGGAGGCTGCATCATTGGGAAGCTAACCTGAGAAATTGGTGATAGAACGCAATTCCTGGTCAGGCAAAGCTGTGGACCAAACACTGTAGCGGTCACCCCATCAAAATGCTGCCTGCCACAGCCTTCCCAAGCAAGAAATGGCACCTTCATTTGCTCTTTTATTTAAAAAAAATTTTTTTTTGAGACAGCATCTCAAGCTATAGACCAAGCTGGCCTCCAACTCACAGACTGGCCTGCCTCTGCCTCCTGAGTGCAGCACTGCCTGGCTTACTTAAGAACTACTTATATCCTCACTTCCTGTGGCTGCGGACCAGGATGCAGCTCCTCCACTCCCAGCTCCTTCTCCAGCACCACGTCCGCCTGCATGCTGCCATGTTCCACCACGATGATCATGGACTGAACCTCTGAAAGTATATGGTGTCACTGTATGCCAGGACAGCTAGTAAGTCCCAATGTCACCCAAGCTGGCCCTGAACTCATGGCAATCCACCTGCCTCGTCCTCCTCATCACTTGTCACTTCAGTTCCAGGGGATCCAACACTCTCTCCTGGCCTCCACAGGCACTGCACGCACCCATACACGTAATTAACAAATAAAAAGTGACATTCACCTAAAAGAGACAGTAGCTGACTGTGAGCAACGTTCCTCCACGGTCTCTGCCTCAGCTCCTGTCTCCGGGCTCTTCCCCGGCTCCCCTGGATCATAGACTGTAAACTGTAAGATGAAACAAACCTTTTTGTCCTGGTTAGTTTGTGTCAACTTGACACAAGCTGGAGTTCTCGGAGAGGAGGGAACCTCAATTGAGAAACTGCCTCCATAAGATCTGGCTGTAGGGCATTTTCTTAATGAGTGATTGACGGGGGAGGGCCCAGTCCACTATGGGTGGGACCATCCCTGGGCTGGTGGTCCTGGGTTCTATAAGAAAGCAGGCTGAGCAAAGCCATGAAAATCAAGCCAGTAAGCAGCTCCCCTCCATGGCCTCTGCATCAGCTCCTGCCTCCAGGTTCCTGCCTTGTTTGAGTTTCTGTCCCGACTTCCTTCAATGATGGGCTATGATGTGGATGTGTGATCCAAATAAACCCTTTTCTTTCCAGTTAAAAAAAAAAAAAGAAATACTTATATCAAATGCCAAGCTGAGAACACAGAAGAGAGCCTAGCCTTCATGGATTTTAACATCCAAGGAATAAAAGACGGGGCACACCTGAATCAAATGCCACACCTGTTGGGCTGAGGATGTAGCTTAGTGGTAGTGAACTTGCCCAGCATGCCCACGGCCCTGGGTTTGATTCCCAGAAGTACAAGCACACCACCACCACCACCACCACCACCACCACCACCACCACCACTTCCCCCATCACCTAAAATTGTGGCTTTTGGGTTACTGTCACAGTGACAGAGATCTACACAATATTGTGAGAGACTGGCAGAGAGGATGACCCAGTCAGGAAGATCCACAGTGAGTAAGAGCCATGGAGGTAAAGAAACAAGAGAAGGGGCTGGAGAGATGCCTCAGCAGTTAAGAGCACTGGCTGCTTCTCCAGAGGACCTGGGTTGGGTTCCCAGCACTCACACGGTGACTCATGACCATCTGTGATTCTAGTTCCAGAAGATCCAAAGCCCTCTTCTGACTTCTGTGGACGCTGCACACATATGTACATATGTACATACAAACACTCATGCACATAAAATTTAAAAAAAAAAATCCTAGAAGGGGAAAGGGAGGAGGGGAAGAAGAGGAACGCTCTCTGAGCATTTACAGAAGCTCTGAGGGGGAGAGCAATGGAGAAGACCCAAGCAGGAAATAGGTGTACCGGGGCATGAACACATTTGCGTTTTAGAGAGACCGGTCTGGTTAGAACAGACTCTCAGAGACTATATAAGATAGGTATTCTTCTCTCTAACTAGTGAATATACATTCTAGAGAAATCTTCACACCGGCCACAAGGGGGCAGGCATGAGGTGGTACGCCATGACAGTGTATGTGACTGCCAATGGTTGGGTGCACTTCAGAGATCCATCATCAGGGATCTTCTACACAACTTCAAAATGTTGGGTGTCTGACTAAAACTAAGCTCAGTGGCACAGGCCTGTAATAGCAGCGTTCAGGAGGCTGAGGCAGAATTAGCAAATTCAAAGCCAGCCTGGACTACATAGCTCATCTGTCTCAAACATAAGGAAAAAAAATTGATGGCACACTTGTTCTAAGTCACAGAGCAGACATGGGGGGGGGGCTGGAGAGATGGCTCAGTGGTTAAGGGTGCTGGCTGCTCTCCAGGCAGGTTTGGTGCTAGACCCCAGATGGTGGCTCACGGCCATATGTAACTCCAATTCCAGAGGATGTGACCCCTTCTTCTGGCCTCTGTAGGCACCAGGCATGACATACAAGAAGACAAAATACCCATACATATAAACATGAAGAAATGAGCTGGGCGGTGGTGGTGCACACCTTTAATCCCAGCACTTGGGAGGCAGAGGCAGGTGGATCTCTGTGAGTTCGAGGCCAGCCTGGGCTACATAGTGAGATCCAGGACAGGCACCAAAACTACACAAAGAAAACTTGTCTTGAAAACCCAAAAAAACAAAAAAACAAAAAAATGAAGAAATGTAAACAAAAGGACGGGTCTTAGAGACAAACCAATTGAAAAGACAAATAAGGAGGCCAGGCCTAATCCCAGCCCTTGGAGGCAGAGGAAAGTGGAACGCTGTGAATTGGAGGCCAGCCTAGTCTACAGATCTAACTCCAGGATAGCCTGGACTACATAGAGAGAGACCATGTCTCAAACAAACAAGCAAACAGGCTAATGCTATTCAGGAACCTGAAGCAGGAGGATGGCTCTAGCCCTGGGGTTCAAGGCCAGCCTTACTGAATCAAAAACAGAGAAGGGAATAGTGAGATGGAGCCGAAGGTAGAGGTACTTGTTGCCAAGCCTGCTGACCTAAATTCAACGCCAGCAGCCACATGGCAGTGAGGTTCTGCTCCCACAGGTTGTTCTGTGAACTCAGCACAGCTGCCTGGCTGTGGCTGATGCATGCCCACACAGGGCCCCAATAAAATACAATGTGGCTTAAAAATGCATGCCCACACAGGGCCCCAATAAAATACAATGTGGCTTAAAAATGCATAAGGAAAAAAAAACAGTAACTGGGATTAGAACAATAGGAAGCTTTTTTATTTTTGGACTGGGTCTCTTGGAGCCCAGACTGTCCTGGATTCCCTGTTGCTGAAGATGACCTTAAGCTTCTGATCTTCATACATTCCCCCACCTAAGCATCACACCCAGTTTATGCAGTTGGGAAGCTTTGCACCTGATGTGCAAGTACTCTGCAAACTGAACGACAGTCCCCCCCCCCCCACTCGCGCATTTTAGGGGACCTTTTTGAGACAAGGTTTCACTATGTAGCCCAGTTTGGTATAGAACTCTGGGACTCACTGTGTATCAAGGCTAGCCTCAAGCTGGGGATTTGTTGTTGCTGTTTTCAAGACAGGGTTTCTCTGTGTAGCCCTGGCTGTCCTGGAACTCACTCTGTGCACCAGGCTGGCCTTGAACTTGGCTCAGACTCCTGCGTGTTGGAATTAGAGGCTCGACCCACCACACCAGGCTAAAAACAATAGAATAACTCTCCGGTTGCAGCAGAGGAGGCCCCCGGACTTGAGTGGACATGGTAAGGGAAAGTTCATGAATTGTATTCTATAAATGAATATACATGCAGAACAATCCCAGCAGGGCTGGGTGCCCGACAGATGTGTCTTTATTTTGCAGGTATTTAGTGGCGGGTTGACTTGGAAGACTGGAAGGAAGTGGGGATCTTAAGGACCACCTTCAGGCTCTGGTTCTGAGGAGCACATCAAGTGAGAGGCAGTGAAACAAAACTGAAGACGGGATGATAGGTTGTTTTGTAAGAGGCTCTCTCTCTGGCCCTGGCTGTGCTGGAGCACAGAGATCCTTGTGCTTCTGCCTCCCAGATGCTGGGACTAAAGGTGTGTGCCACCATGCCCGGCTAATAGGTTTGGTTTTGTGTTTCTTTGTTTGTCTTGAGACATTTGGATGTGACAAGGAAGACAGAATTTTCACACACACACACACACACACACACACACACACACACACACACACACACACCCTGCTTCCTCCCTCTTCCTCGGACTCTCCTACTAGGCTGGCCTTTAATTCCTGGGCTCAAATGATCCTCCTGCCTCCTTCTTCATAGCAGTTGGGACTGCAGATGTGCAGTTAGACCTTGCCCGTTGTGTGCCATGAGGAAGGAGAGAGACAACATTCATGGGTTCCAAAGTTTTTAATAAATCATCACATAATCAGGGCTGCTGATTGATCAGGGCTGCAGGACAAGGACTTGGGAGCCTTGTTTTTCCTGGCATTCCTGAACAGGGGCAGAAGTGGGGTTTATACCCACAAAAATCACACTTGTTGCCAAGTTACAGTTAAATTTCTGCTAGTCAGAAGTTAAAAGTTAGGGACTTTCCTTATGAATTCCATCCTTGTCAGCCGGCACAGAGTGTGAGCTTTTTAGTCCAACCAATCAGATTCACTTGTTCTTTCTGTTGTTAGGAACAGCCATAATATTTCAGAGAACAGACTATTTCTATTGTTTAAGGAGGAGGTTGATCAGCCATTGGAAAGTTCTCAGCTCCCCTAAGGCTTGGCAACCTGAACTTTGTTTCACCCTACAGGTAAAATGGAGTCTGGGCCGGGCAGTGGTGGCGCATGCCTTTAATCCCAGCACTTGGGAGGCAGAGGCAGGCGGATCTCTGTGAGTTCGAGGCCAGCCTGGGCTACCAAGTGAGTTCCAGGAAAGGCGCAAAGCTACACAGAGAAACCCTGTCTCGAAAAACAAAAACAAACAAACAAACAAAAAAATGGAGTCTGAAGTCAAAATGGCAGTACTTAGGACAAGGTGCTTTTGTCCCTTCAGCACAGTAAGACTTATGTAAAACAAAAACCAAAAGACTAACATATATAGAAAAATCAGGAATTGAAGGCAAATTTTAAAAACAACTGTAATAGTTAATGCTAATTGTTAACCTGATAGGGTCTAGAATCACTTAAGAGATAGACCTCTGGGCACATCTATGGGAAGACCCACCTCAATCTTGGGCAGAACTGTGGGCAGGATCCTGGACTCCATAGTGAGTCCTGGGCAGGGATCCCAGACTGAGCACTAGCAAGATCCATCAGTACTCCATTGTTTCTTTTTTCTTTTCTTTTCTTTTTTTTTTTTTTAAGGTTTATTTATTATGTATACAGTGTTCTGCCTGCAGGCCAGAAGGGGGCACCAGATCTCATTACAGATGATTGTGAGCCACCATGTGGTTGCTGGGAATTGAACTCAGGACCTCTGGGAGAGCAGCCAGTGCCCTTAACCACTGAGCAATTTCTTCAGTCCTGTTTTTGTTTTTCTAGACATGGTTTCACTGTGTAGCCCTGACTGTCCTGGACCTCATTATGTAGTATGAACCAGGCTGGCCTCGAAATCAGAGATCCACCTGCCTCTGCCTCCTGAGGAGCTGGCATTAAAGGCATGTGCCACCATGCCCAGCTGCATCTCTGCTTCTGCTTCTCCTCCTCCTCCTCCTCCTTTCTTTTTTTTTAAATGGGCATCAGTGTTTTGCCTGAGCTGCCATGCGGGTGCTGGGATTTGAACCTGGGTTCCCTGGGAGAGCAATCAGTGCTCTTAATTGCTGAGCCATCTCTCCAGTCCCGGTGGTGGTGGTCGTGGTGGTGGTGGTGGTGGTGGTGGTGGTGGTGGTGGTGGTGGTGCAGCATGATGGTGGGATTTGCTGAAGGAGGCAGAGGCAGGAGGATCACCAGTTTGAGGCCAGCCTGGGCATCTCTGCTTCTTAACTGTAGGTTTCTGTGACTCTGTTCCTGCTGTTGTGACTCGATGGACTGTATCTTGAATTGTAAGTGTGGATTAATGACTTAAAAGCCTCAGGGAAGCTGAGAAACCCCTGACTGGAAAGTTGTCAGGCTAATAACATCTGCAAACAGTTGGGAGCCAGTAAACTCCTGAGAAGGTTGTTTGACTTTGAGACTTTGTGGGCGGTCAGACGGGTGTGTGTGTGTGTGTGTGTGTGTGTGTGTGTGTGTGTGTGTGTGTGTGTGTGTGTCTGCATATGAAATTTTCTACTACAAAAATTCCAAACACCACCAACCCCTGTACTTCTGCAAAGTCTCCACTTCTAAGACAGGCGGCTGCCCTTCATTGTTCTCATTAAAGACAACCTTCTGTTGAGGTAGGTGTCTTTCTTTATTTTCATATCACCTTGATCAGTCCTGACCAAACACTAAACCCAAATAAAACTTTCTGTTGTGGAATAATCTTTTTGTACACTGTGAAGATGTGTCTTTGCCAAGGTGCTTTCTGACTGGTCTTAATAAAGAGCTGAATGACCAATAGCTAGGCAGGAAGAGGTTAGGTGGGACTTCCGGGCAGAAAGAAAAGAAGAGGAGATGAATCTAGTTGGGAGAGACCCCAGAGGAGATGAAGAGGAAGCAGGACATTCAGAAGGAGAGGTAACAGCCAGGAGCCACATGGCAGCATGTAGATGAATAAAAATGGGTTAATTTAAGTTATAAGAACTAGTTAGAAACAAGCCCAAGTTAAGGCCAAGCTTTCATAATTAATAATGTCTCTATGTCACTTTTTTGTGAGTTGGCAGTCCAAAGAAAAATCTGTCTAGATCTGTCTTTCTTGCTTATATTGCCCTTTTAAGGGTATTTTTACTCATAGCAACAGGAAAAGTAATGAAGACCACAATTGTGAAACCTAAATGTCTTATAATGAGCAACTATGTCCATATTTGACTTTCAGGAGAGATAGTTTCTGTGACCTTTAAAAATGGAAATTTTGTAGCAGGGCCTGGTGGGTAAATGTGTAATCCCAGCATCTAGGAGGCAGCTGCAGTGAGATCAGGAGTACAAACCCCACCGGTCTCTAAAAACAAAACCGGGAGGTGGCACAGGAGGTCGGATCTCTGATCTTGAGGCCAGCCTGGTCTGCAGATCAAGTTCTAGGCCAATCAAGGCTACAGTGAAATATTGTCTAAGACAACAACAACAACAACAACAAAAACTAAGCAGTAAAAATTATAGAATTCTTTTGTTTATTTGAGACAATATATCTGTTTTTCTATGTAGTCCCACATATCCCGGAGATACCCATAGAGGAGGTTAGCCTCAAACTCAGAGATTCTCCTGCTTCTGCCTCCCAAATTCGAGGGGACACACTACCACACCTGGCTGTGAAATTCTTCATGATATAATTTTCCAAAATGGGACAGGACAGGTGGTAGTGCCATTCATTGAGTGATGATAAGAAATGCAAGGTTGGTGCTGGAGAGATGGCTCAGCAGTTAGGAATACTTGTTGCTCTTGCAGAGGACCCCAGTTCAGTTCCCAGCACCCATGAGGTGGCTGACAACTGTCTGTAGGTCTAATTTTAGAGGATCTGATACCCTCTTCTGGCCTCCTTAAATACTAGGCATACGCATAGTGTACATACATGTATGCAGACAAAGCAATCATATATGTAAAATAAAAAACAAGTGCTCGCTTCGGCAGCACGTATACTAAAATTGGAACGATACAGAGGAGATTAGCATGGCCCCTGCA
This sequence comes from Peromyscus leucopus, assembly GCF_004664715.2. Taxonomy (NCBI): domain Eukaryota; kingdom Metazoa; phylum Chordata; class Mammalia; order Rodentia; family Cricetidae; genus Peromyscus; species Peromyscus leucopus. The sequence continues at coordinate 78,061,504 of NC_051063.1, read as the reverse complement.
CAAGGATGACACGCAAATTCGTGAAGCGTTCCATATTTTTTCTTCTGGCCTGCCTGCATACATGCAGGTAGAACACTTGTATACATAATAAATAAATCTTAAAAAAAACCACAAATCTTTAAAAAATGAAATGGGTTAAGTAGTGGTGGCACATGCCTTTAATCCTAGCACTTGGGAGGCAGAGGCAGGTGAATCTCTGTGAGTTGGAGGCCAGCCTGGGCTACAAAGTGAGTTCCAGGACAGTCAGAACTGTTACACAGAGAAACTCTGTCTTGGAAAAAAAAAAGAATATGTCTCTGTGTGGGTATGAGCACATGAATGCAGGTACCAGAGAAGAACAGAAGCATCAGATACCCTTGGGGCTGGAATCATAGGCCATTGTAAGTCACCAATGTGGACACTGGGAGTTGAACTTGGGTTCTTTGCAAAAGCAGTATGTGTTCTTAATTGCTGGACATCTCTCCAGCTGTGGGGCTCTGTGGGCATCCAGCTCCGACCTGCTCCCACCCTTTGAAGGGTTCTTGGGTGGAGGAAAGAGGAATGAAGAAATATTAGGTAGAAAGATATGTGATGATATATTGTGTACCCTAATAAAATTTGCCTTAAGATCAGAGAACAGAACAAACCACTAGATTAAATAGAGGCCAGGAAGTGGTGGCACACACCTTTAATCCCAGCACTTGAAATCTCATGCCTTTGCTTGGGAAGCACACATGCTTTTAATCCTAGCACCAAGAAGGAAGTGATATGGCTGGGCAGAGAAATGTATATAAGGTGTGAGGAGACAGAAACTAAAGCCTTTACAGACTGAGGAGTCCTAGAGGTGAGACGTGGCTGTGGCTTGTTCCTTTGTTTCTCTGATCTTTCAGCAGTTACCCCAATATCAGGCTCTGGGATTTTTTTGTTTGTTTTTGGGTTTTTTGTTTTGTTTTGTTTTGTTTTGTTTTGTTTTGTTTTTTCCAGACAGGGTTTCTCTGTGTAGTTTTGGTGGCTGTCCTGGATCTCACTTCGTAGACCAGGCTGGCCTCAAAGTCACAGAGATCTGCCAGGCTCTGCCTCCTGAGTGCTGGGATTAAAGGTGTGCGCCACTACCGCCTGGCAGGCTCTGGGATTTTTATCAAAAGACCATTTTAGAATTGGAGCAACAAAGACAGAACTATGCAACGAGGAGAAAGAGATACAGGATAGCTTCAGGAGGGCTCTGGGTCAATACCCAGCTGCTCTAGGCATTTATTCAAAAGGGCTTTAAAAATAAATCGTACCTTGTGAAGTCAAAGTGGAAAGACCCTCCTATAAAGTCTGTGGGCCATCCTTTTACACTGACACCCCATTTCCTTGATCCCACTTCACCCTACACTCCCTCATTTCAAAGAAAGTTAGGGCTACACGGATGGACAGAAGACAACGTTCAACAGGTTTGAGCGTAGGTTTTATAGGGCCAACAGCTGGATCGGTGTATCAGATTGGCCTGTAGTCATGTCTGAGAGGAATTAACTTGATTGATGACTGATCTGGGAGGGCCAGGCCCTCTGTGAGCCTGGGTTGTATAAGAAAGCTAGCTGAAGATGGGCACTGTGGCCCATGTCTTTTTGTTTGTTTGTTTTTGTTTTTACAATGAATTTTTTATTTCAATTATGTCCTTGTATAAACAGCCACGTTTCCATGGGAATGGTTTCTATTACAGCCTTGTTAGTCTCTGGTTATTCTCCCCAGTCTAAGAATCATCTAATATGATGACTCAGAAGCTCAAAGGACTCCAAGCTGTGTGATGCTCTTCTGCTCTCTAGGTGACTCTGGATTGTGGCCCATGTCTTAATCCCAGCACTCGTGAGGCAGAGGCAGGTGGATCTCTTGAGTTCAAGACCAGCCTGGTCTACAGAGCGAGATCCAGGACAGGCTCCAAAACTACAGAGAAACCCTGTCTCAAAAAACCAAAAAAAAAAAAAAAAAAAAGGAAAGAAAAAAAGAAAAAGGAAGATAGCCAGCTGAGCATGAGACAGAGAACAAAGCCTGTAAGCAAGCAAAGATCGTCGACGGTTTCTGCTTCAGTTCCTGCCCTGATTTCCTTCAATAGTGGCCCATGACCTGGAAGTATAAAATGAATTAAACCGTTTCCTCTTCTAAATTGAAAATAAATGGGGGCACTTTTTATACAAATGCCAAGGGGAGTGGCAAAAGACCCTCCCACCTTGCAAGATCAAAGCACACCATGCAGCCAAGTGTAGACCCTTCAAAACATCTGGTAACCATGCCCATGGTCAAATCATGCCCTTATGCAGCCCTGCTGGATAAAGCAAGCCCAGATTCTCTGACCCTGTGTAAGTTCTCACTAGGAAACCTCTGTGGGTCACCACACGTAGCCTCATCATTTTTCTTAATTTTCTTTGTTAGTCTGGGGACTGAAATAGTTCCAGTGTTGAAATTTAATGTTCCCTAATAGAAAAATATCTGATGGGGCTGGAGAGATGGCTCAGTGGTTAAGAGCACTGGCTGTTCTTCCAGAGGACTCAGGTTCAATTCCCAGCACCCGCATGGCAGCTCACAATTGTCTGTAAGTCCAAGATCTGACACCCTCACACAAAAATACACAGGCAAACACCAATGCACATAAAATAAAAAATGAATAAAAATTAAAAAAATAGAATAATATCTGATAGCTTACTGTGTGCTGGGCACAGTGCTGCATGCTAGGGATGCCTAAATGAATGAAACTTATGATCTTGACCTTATAGAATCTGAAATTCTATCAGATAATAACAGTATGTAATTATCGACTTTAAAAGACTTATTTTCAGCTGGGCGGTGGTGGCACACGCCTTTAATCCCAGCACTTGGGAGGCAGAGGCAGGCGGATCTAGGTTCAATTTCCAGCACCCACATGGCAGCTCACAACTGTCTGTAACTCCAGTTCCAGGGGATCTGACACCCTCACACAGACATACATGCAGGCAAAACAACAATGAACATTTAAAAAAAAATCATAGAAAGCAAGAAGGTGCTGAAAAGTTATGATTTCCAATATCAAAATGCTGGAATTTTGTCAAGCAACAAAATAAACAAGACTTATTTTCACTGGGTGCTGGTGGCACACACCTTTAATCCCAGCACTTAGGAGACAGAGGCAGGCTGGTCTACAGAGGGAGTTCCAGGACAGCCAGGGCGATAAAGAGAAACATTGCCAAAAACAAAACAAAACAAAAACAACCCAAACCAAACCAACCAAACAAAAAACCAGATTTATTTCCTGTGTGTGTGTGTGTGTGTGTGTGTGTGTGTGTGTGTGTGTGTGTGTTCTTGGAGGTCAGAAGAGGGCATCAGATCCTTGGAACTGGAGTTACAGGCAGTTGTGAGCCACCTGAAGTGGGTGCTGGAATCCTAATTCTGGTCCTCGTGACTGAGCAGCAAGTGCTCCTAACCACCGAACCATCTTGACCCTTTAGGGGTTATGTATGAAATACTAGTACAGATACTTGGGAGTGGGTGCAGTCCTGAGGATTGAAACAAGGACCAGGCTAAGGCCACAAGGTAGGCTTCCAAGGAATATGTTTATAGCTTAACGTTTGCATGTCTACATCTTTTATTTCTTGGGAAGATTCTCTAAAAATGTTACTTCTGAGCTCAAAACTGCTTATTTATAATTTAAAAATATTTTTGGGGCCGGGCGGTGGTGGCGCACGCCTTTAATCCCAGCACTAGGGAGGCAGAGGCAGGCGGATCTCTGTGAGTTCAAGGCCAGCCTGGTCGACAAAGCGAGTTCCAGGAAAGGTGCAAAGCTACACAGAGAAACCCTGTCTCGAAAAACCATATTTTAATTTTAGATTCCCAACAAAATGTAGCTTAAAGTTCGGAGTTCTCATATGCCTCCTGGAGGGCTTCTTTCCCTCTCCTCAACAATCCGATGTTGTTGTTTTTTTTTTTCTGGTGCTGAGGATGCGGTCCCATTACCTCCCACATGCTAGGCAAGGCTCCATATATGCCTTTCGGTTCACTTGATTTCTATGAAAGTTTTCGCGGGAGTATGCAAAGCCGCAGAAAACAAACAAGCACTCTGATCGATTAAGTCATGGTTAAATAGATTAGGGCACAGGTGTCAAAGTAAAAACTACATTTCCCAGGGTGCAATGCAGCACGTCACAGAGAAGAATCGGGCATGCGCAAAGGAGTCCTCCGCGCTCGACCGCGCTCATAAGAGAAACAGCGTGTGTGGTTCTTGACGTGCCGCGAACCTTCGAACACCAGCGCTGTACCACCCTGTGAGGAAGCGTTCCAGCGACTCTCCTGTTCCCACCACCTGAGTTACCAGCGCGACGTGCTGTTTCGCCCCAGACTCGGTAGGTGGGACGGGACCATGGCAAGGTACTTCCAAGCAGCGCGGGAACGAAGGGCCAGCGTTCCTGCCCGGCGCCCGGCTCGCTAAGGCGGCTTCGGAGGAGACGCGCAAGCGCCCTGGACGGGGAAGGGGGCGGGGCTGCGGGTGCCTGCGCCCCTGGGTCTGCGCGTGCGCCCTACGTCCCCGGCGCGGTGGGAAGCGGCTGGCGCTGGCTTAGCTCGGGGCGGGCACCTGGGCAGGTACTCGGCCTGAGCTTGGGCCCCGGACACCTGCGCTTTTTCCTACTTGCTCAAAAGCTTATTGGATTTTGAGACGGTCTCGCTCCGCCTGGCCTTGAGCTCGCTGCAGTCCCTGCCCCAGCCCCGAGTGCTGAGCTTACAGACTCATTCCCCAGAGGTGTCCATTGACACAACAGTATAACTTCATCCACCCTCCAGCCCACTCATCTGTCAGTTTACACGGCAGCCTAGGGCGTCGGCTTCTACTCCTTAGCATCTTCCCCCACCATTCTCTACTCAGCTCTCTCCAGGGAAGCCCTGTCTCGTGTCATTCCAGAGAAACAGCTCCACCAAAGCCTCCTTGACTTCCGAGTTGCCAAGTTAAGCGATGAAGGCTTGTAACATCCTCTTTCATCACCTAAAACTCTTGCTCCATTTCTTTATCTTTTTTTTTGTTGTTGTTTTTTGTTTTTGTTTTTGTTTTTCGAGACAGGGTTTCTCTGTGTAGCTTTGCGCCTTTCCTGGAACTCACTTGGTAGCCCAGGCTGGCCTTGAACTCACAGAGATCCGCCTGCCTCTGCCTCCCAAGTGCTGGGATTAAAGGCGTGTGCCACCACCGCCCGGCCCATTTCTTTATCTTTAATGGTTGTACCATCGAAATACATAAACATCTTGCCTTCCTTTCTTCTCACTTCCTGGAACACTTTCAATATAAATAACATTTATATTGGTGCTAACTCATTTCTCTCTTTGTTGTTGTTTTTTGCTTGTTTTTCCATATAGGGTTTCTCTATATAACAGCCCTGGCTGTCCTGGGACTTACTATGTAGACCAGGCTGGCCTTGAACTCAGAGAGATCCGCCTGCTTCTACCTACCTTTTAAAAGTTGTGTGTGTGTGTGTGTGTGTGTGAAGGCGGTCGTGTTCATGCCATGGCACTTGTGTAGAGGTCCAAGGACAGCTTTCAGGAGTTGGTTTTCTCCGTTGTGGGCTTCTAGGATTGAACTCAGGTCATCAGGCTTGGTGTAGGCACTTACCTCTGCTGGGCTTTCTCACTGGCCCCTCACATTTATATTTTTAGCTCAGTATTCTGTTGTGGCATTTGAATCCACTGGGACTTACGGCTCAATTCAAATTTAGATTAAATGAGTTTATTCTTTTTTTTTTTTTTTTTTTTTTCAGAGCTGAGGACCGAACCCAGGGCCTTGCATTTGCTAGGCAAGCGCCCTACCACTGAGCTAAATCCCCAACCCCGAGTTTATTCTTACTATTAGCAGAAGGACAGCAACCTTAGAACCAAACAGCATGCCTGCTGAAGGGGCTAAAGGAAGGGTTTCTAAAGAAAATTTACAACCCTCAATTGTTTCTCTCTCTCATTGTATAGTAATAAAAAGACCACTTCATCTCAGTCCACAGCATAAACAAGTTTACAAAAGCAGAAAGCAGGAACACCACTATCTTATTCTTATCTCACCTGCAGGCCACTAGGATATCACAGGCATGGCTGGGCAAAGGTAAAGGGCCCCTAAGGGATGCCTGGTACCATATTAGGTTTCTTTGGCTCTCACAGGAGAGTTATGTATAGATTATTACACAGATCTGAGCACTCTGGGGGAAGTGTCACTAATTGATCGGGATAGAGCAGGCCATAATATAATGCCATCAGGTTAGTGCTGGCTGTCACATCTCCAACAATTCTACCTTCAACTCAAGATTTGTTTTTATTTTTTATTTTTTATTTATTTATTTATTTTGGTTTTTCGAGACAGGGTTTCTTTGCGTAGCTTTGTGCCTTTCCTGGAGCTCACTTGGTAGCCCAGACTGGCCTTGAACTCACAGAGATCCTCCTGGCTCTGCCTCCCGAGTGCTGGGATTAAAGGCGTGTGCCACCACTGCCCGGCTCTGTTTTTATTTTTATTTAGGTTTATTTGTGTATTTTTATTATTAATTTAAAAATATTTTGCAACTTTAAATTTTTTTTTTTTTTGCGACTGGTCTCCCCATGTAGCTGTACCTGTCCTTGAAGTCACTCTGTAGATCAGGCTGACCTGTAACTCAAGATCCGCCTGCCTCTGCCTCCTCAGTGCTGGGATTGAAGGCATGGGCTTCTATGCCCAGCAACATTTTGTTTCTTAAAGATTATTTATTTTTATTTTGTGAATATGAATATTTTGTCTGATGTTTATACACCACATGCAGAGACCATAGAGGTTATCAGATTTCCTGAAACTGGAACAAATGGTTATTAGCCACCATATGGGTGCTAGGAATTGAACCTGGGTCCTCTGGAAGAATAGCCAGTGCTCTTGATCACTGAGCCATTGCTTTAGCTCATTATTATTATTATTATTATTTTGCGATAGGGTTTTACTCTGTAGCCCAGACTGACTTTGAACTCATGGTGATCCTCCTGTCTTGGTCCTGTGAGTGCTGCAGATTTTTAGATTCAGCTCTAGTATATGTCTAATAGACATTTCAGATGTGAGCCAAACTGAAATCTTTGGTTTTCTCCTCACATGCTCATACTTTCACTAGTGTTCCCATCCTCCAGACACTCAGGCTAGGAACTTGAGAGTTATTTGTGGGGATCCCCCACTCTTCTTCATCAGTGTTAGAACAGGATTATTCTTGAGCCTCAGTGCCGAATTGCGTATTGTCCTTTTGTATTCTGATTTATCCATTTATATATTGTACTGGTTTCCTTTCTGCTGCTGTGATAAACACCCTGACAAAAAGGCAACTGGAAGAGAAAGGTTTGTGCGGCTGGCCATTCTGGGTTATAGTCCATCACTGTGGGGAGGCCAAGGCAGGAATGAAGCAGCGGGTCACAACTGCAGTCAGGAGCGGAAAGAGATGAATGCACGAATGTCCGCTTGTGTTCAGTCCCCTCTCTACACTTACACAGTCCAGGACCTAAACCCAGGCAATCATGCCATCAAGGATGGGTGGTTTTCCCATCCCAGTTAGCATAATCAAGATAATCTCTCACAGGCCAACTTGATCTAGACATTGAGAATCTTTTCCCAAGTGATTTAGATGTCAAGTTCAAACTAATCATCACATGTCTTTATCTTTTTTAGTGCTTATTTCACCCTAATAATAAGTATATGGAACATATGCATCACATAATGATGGGAATGCAATCTAAGAAATGCTCTGTTAGGTGATTTTGTCATATGAATGTTCTTATATATCCTAGATTGTGTAGCCTACTACATACCTGTTATTCTTGGGCTATACCCATATACAGCATATTACTATAACAAATACTATAGGTAGTCTTCATAAAATGAAAAGTATTTGTGTCTACACAGAAAAGGTTCAATAAAAATACTAGGTGAGGGCCAGGGAAATGCCTCAGAGAGTAAAGACACTTGTCACTAAGTCTGACAGCCTGAGTGTGACCCACGTGGTAGGAAGAAAATCAGTAAGCCTGTGGAACATGTGTTCCTACACGCAATAAATAAAATATTTAATAGAAGTAATGAGGTGATGGAAGTTTTGAGCTTATAATATTTTTTGAGCATTATAATCTTTGTTTTGTTTTTTGAAACAGAGTTTCTATGTGTAACAGCCTTGGCTGTCCTGGATCTCACTTTGTAGACCAGGCTGGCCTCGAACTCACAGAGATCCGCCTGTGTCTCTGCCTCGTGAGTGCTGGGGTTAAAGGCAAGTGCCACCACGCCTGGCAATTATAATAAGTATTATAATATTGTAGTAAGATTTATATGAATATTAGACATTCAAGAGGAGATATAATGCTAGAGCTGAATATAAAAATCTGGACTATAATCTTATGGGACCACTGTCGTGTGTTTGGTCTGTTGTTGGGTGTTGGCATTGTTTGGCATGTGACTATATTTGTTTAATGTCCATTCTGCAATGTTTTTCTTTCACTACTGCACATCCTTCATGTCTTAGATAATTAGCAAATACTACTGAGTGGAATTATGAATGGGCAACACCTCTTCTACATATGTGGGAAATAGATAAATCTCTCTTGGAAGATGTTGGTGTTTACCAGCTTTTTCTGGAGACAGGAGAACTTGAATAGCTTAGATTAAAAACTGTTGCAGTGATCTAAGCTGGAAGACTGCTCCAAGGGGTGTTCAGGACTCAGCTCTCTCTATTCAGCAATCTGATTGAAAGCACTGTGTGCTAAGGCCTGTGCAGATCAGGAAGGTGACTAGAGAAAGCAGCACCTGTATTCAGAGCTGTCAGTGAGACAGCTCATCATATGCACGAATGCCAAGTACAATAACAGAAGTTTACTCTGAAGGCCGAGGCTGGAGAAATGGGAGTTCAGTGCCAACCTGGACTACAGGGAGACCCTACCTCAAAAGCAAGAAAATAAGCTGGCCATTGTGGGAGGCCAGCTCCCACCTTTCCCAGGGATCCAATGAGGAGGAGAGTGGGATAAGAAAATATTAGATAGAAAGATAGCAAAGGGGAGAAAGACAGAAACACAGGATAGCTTCGGGAGAACCTGGTTCAAAACCCAACAGCCTTTTCCATCTATTCAAAAAGGCTTTTTATAACAATGCCAAGGATCAGAGCAAAAGACCTCCCTCTTGCTAGATCAAAGCACACAGCCTAGCCAAGTGTAGACCCTTCCAAACACCTGTTAACCATGCCCATGGCCAAATTATCCCCTTATGCAGCCCTGCTGGGTAAAGCAAGGTCAGATTCTCGGACCCTGAGTAGTTTGGGCCTCCACAGGGCATGATGTCACACACCTTCAAACCCAGCACTGGGGAGGCAGAGGCAGGTGAATCTCTGGGAGTTCCAGGCTAGCCAGCTCTACATAGCAAGTTTCTGGACAATCAGAGTTGCATACCAAGACTCCAGTTTCAAAACAACAGCAATAAAAACATAACAAGAATAAAGTTCATATGCAGGCGTTAGGAATTTTCCAATTTTGATTGGCTTTGTGTTAAGTGGAGGAGCCTGTGTCTGTCTGTGAGCAGGGTTGTTCTTCCCCTACTTTCTTATATAAACATGTTCTTGGTGCGAAAGTAATTGATAGGCTCTACTTTTAGAAGTTCTTTTTTGTTGTTGTTTGTTTTTGGTCTTTCAAAACAGGTTTTTCTCTGTGTAGCACTGGTTGTCCCAGAACTTACTCTGTAGACCAGGCCAGGCTTGAACTCAGATCCACCTGCCTCTGCCTCCTGAGCACTAGGATTAAAGGCATTCACCACCACTGCCCTACTAAAAGTTTATTTTAACAACTGTAATTAAATCCTGAAAGTTGAATAAATTAGAGTGACCTAAAAAGAAGAAAAGAAGGGTACTTCAGAGGTACTTGAGGCAGAGAGAATAGAGGAAAGTGTGTGCTTGTTTGGTGCAGAGTGCCTAGATTCATTATGGTTGTTCTAGGATAGTGTGGGGCCAGTAGGAAAGGTCAAAAGAATCTATAGTTTTAGTACCAACTTTCTGAAGCTAGAAGTGGGAACAGAGACACCCCCTCCCATTTCTAAATGTGTGTGTATTAAAATTCTTACAAAGTTTTTTTTTTTTTTTTTTTTTGGTTTTTTTCAAGACAAGGTTTCTCTGTGTAGCTTTGCGCCTTTCCTGGAACTCACTCTGTAGACCAGGCTGGCCTCGAATTCACAGAAATCCACCTGGCTCTGCCTCCTGAGTGCTGGGATTAAAGGCATGTGCCACCACTGCCCGGCTAAGATTCTTACAAAGGTTTTTAAATTGGATCATCTGTGTTAAAAAAAATACCAAATAGGGCCGGGCGGTGGTGGCACACACCTTTAAATCCCAGCACTCGGGAGGCATAGGCAGGCGGATCTCTGTGAGTTTGAGGCCAGCCTGGGCTCCAGAGTGAGTTCCAGGAAAGGCGCAAAGCTACACAGAGAAACCCTGTCTTGAAAAAAAAAAAAAGGAGCCGGGCGTTGGTGGCGCACGCCTTTAATCCCAGCACTCGGGAGGCAGAGCCAGGCGGATCTCTGTGAGTTCGAGGCCAGCCTGGGCTACCAAGTGAGCTCCAGGAAAGGCGCAAAGCTGCACAGAGAAACCCTGTCTCGAAAAACCAAAAAAAGGAAAAAAAAAAAAAAAAGTACCAAATTGGTATCGATAAAATTTGTGGCCACAGTCTATCAAGTAGAAGATAATAGATTTCTGCCCTAACTTGGTAAACCAGATCAAGCCAAATTGAAAAAAAAAAAAAAAAAAAAAAAAAAAAAAAAAGAACAGGTTTATTTGAGCAGAGCAGCTCCAGGGTGAGTTCTCCAGTCCCAAAGATCCAGCCAGGAGAAGTCACCCGCCCAAATTAAAGTAGGAAAGTTATATAACCTGTAGGTGAGGGGTGCTGATGTGTCCATCATAAGCTGGGTTTGTGCCCAAGTATGATCAAAAACTGAGTGCTTTAGGTGGGGGGTCTTGGGCAGCTGGCAACTTCAGTGGAGGAGCTGCTGTAGCCTCCAAAAATGCAGAACTGGGCTTTTTGGTGCCTTCCCTTTGTTCAGAGACTCTGAGTGGGCGGGGCTTGGAGAGACAGGAATGGATCTTTCTGGATCGTGCAGGAGGGAGCTGGAGGTCCCAACCAAACAGAAGGTAGTTTGGTGAACTACCACCATTATGAGTGGATGTGGATGATCTTAAGGGTTGCTTGAACGTTCAGGCTTAGGTTGTAGTCACAAAAATCTGAATTTGAACCCCATCTTTACCACTTACTGCTTGTGGGCCTTGGTAATTTATTTCTCTAGATTCAGTTTCCCACAAGTACTAAATGAGCAATCCTTTGTGGGGTTATTAGGAAAATGACCTGAACAAAAGCAGTTGGCATGTGGTAGTGCTTAGTAAGGAACAGCAGTTCTCTCCCTGTTAGGTTTTCTGGAGAACGAGAACCAGTAGGATGCAGCACAGAGGTACATGAGAGAGAGTGTTAGCATGGGTTGGGTCACGGGGAATGGAGCTGAGAAGTCTGATGGGCTACCATCTACAAGCTGCAGGCCCAAGAAAGCCAAAGTAGGTCCAGTCTAAACCCAAAAGCCTGAGAACTGCAGTTTGGATGATAAGCATTTCTGGAAACATCCTCACAAATTCCCAAAAATAATGTTTTAGTAACTATAGGACAGCCAGCTTGACACATAAAATTAGCCATTATATTTTATCTGGGACTCAAACCCCAGGCCTTGGGTAGGCTAAGCTGTGTTCACTGTCCAGCAGGACCCATGTGTCCTTTTTTTTTTTTTCCCCCTTCAAAACAGGGTTTCTCTGTGTAGCCCTGGCCTTCCTGTAACTTTGTAGACCAGGCTGACCTCAGGCTCACAGAGATCTGCCTGCCTCTGACTCCCAGATGCTGGGTTAAAGGCACCTGCTGCCACCACCTGGCAGCTCTGTGTTCTTTTCAATTGCTACATTGACCATGGGCATGCTGGTGATGGCTTCTGTGTAACCATAGTGACAGGCTGGTCAAGTAGCAGCTTACAGGAGACAAAATGTTTCTTCCATGATGTCCTTTCCTATGGAAAATGCTGAGTTTGCAACAAAACTTGAGTTTAGAGGAAGAGCTGGAATGTGATTTACTGGTGTTCCTGAGTTACTGCCCTAACTTCTCACTTTGAGCAGCAGAGAACCATGCTTTCCCAGGGTCTTCCCCCTGCTCACCTGTCCACCCTGAACCTTCTCTTTGGTAGCTCAGTGGGGCCTTATCCTCTCTCTGGTTTTCTCACTCAGCAGGTAGCCTCTTTCCCACTCGTTCCTAAGGCTTTAGCAAAGCCTGGATGTTGATTGTTCCTAAATAATGCAAGATTTCTTTCTTTTTTTTTTTTTTTTTTGAACCAGAGTCTTATCAACCATTTTCAGAACCTACACTCTTGAGAGTGACCTTGAACTTGCTTTGTAGACCAGGCTGGATACAGAAACCTGCCTTCCTCTTCCTCCAGAGTTCTGGAATTAAAGGAACATGCCACCATGCCTAGCATTACTAGACTTTTATCTCTCTCAAGATTTACTTATAAGTATTTTACCTTCATGTATGTATGTGCATCATGTGCATGTCTGGGCCCCTCAGAGGCCAGAAGAGGATGTCTGATTTCTTGGAACTGGTGTTACAGCTGTGAGCCCTCTTGTGGGGACTGGAACTGAACCCAGGTCCTCTGCAAAAGCAGCAAATGCTCTTAACTGCTGAGCATCTCTCCAGCCCCATAACTAGACCTTTTGTACTTTTTGACATTTCAGTTTTGAGGATAATCAGATTTGGAGAGTCTCACTATTTAATAGCCCCAGCTAACCTTGAATTCAAGTTACTCCTGCCCCTGTCTCCAATATGTTGGGATTACAGGCATGCCATCATGGCTCTTTATACTTTTTTTTTTTTTTGATACAGGGTCCACTATGTAGCTCTGGCTGTCCTGTAACACAGTCTATAGACCAGTGTGAGAACTCACAGAAATCTGCCTGCCTCTGCCTCCCACGTCCTGGGATTGAAGGTATTTGCCCCTACACCTAGCTTTTCTTTTCTGGCACATAATTCTTCTTCATGTGAAAATAAATAATCCTGTGGTGCTGAAAATACTGTTTAGAGGCTGGAGAGGTGGCTCAGCAGTTAAAAATACTTGTTCTTTTTTTTTTTTTTTCTGAAAGTAAATGTGGTGAACTTTATTTTACTAACATATTCCACTTAATTCAAAATATTTAAATATGCAATCAGTTTCAGAGTATGGAGAGGTGGCCCAGCAGCCAAGAGCACTCTCTTCTTGCTCTTACCTGATCAGTTTGCCATTTCCTACCCTGTAGTAAACTTTTTAATTTGGCTTCCTCAGTGCTTCTAGCCTCACTTTTTAACCCTAACATTCCTTTTAATGCTAAGGTCTGTTTTTACCATGCCAATAGCAAAACTGTAATTTTTATCATGAATTTTCATAGGTACATTATTTACAGTAGCCAAAAAGTTAGCACAAATCAAATATCCATCAGTTGACAAATTGATGGAATGTTGTATATCAAAATAATGGAATATTATTCAGCAGTAGGAAGAAATTAAGTGTAATGTAGGCAAATCTTAAAAACCAAAGAAAACAGAGTAGATGAGTGTTTGCCCAGGACTAGGGTGATTGGCATTATACACCCAGGTCAGTGTTATTTGTATATTGGGTTATACTTTTTTTTAATGGTTTTTCAAGACAGAGTTTCTCTGTGTAGCTTTGGCAACTTTCCTGGAACTCACTCTGTAGCCCAGGTTTGCCTGGAACTCAAAGAGATCCTCCTGCCTTTGCCTACCGAGTGCTGGGATTAAAGGCGTGGGCGACCAACACCCAGTGACTATGCATCTTTTTAGCACAATTTCTCACCCAACAGAAAAAGCCATGTACCCTTTTAATAGTCTCTTTCTGTTCTCACTATTCATTCCCTACTCAGATTTGCATATTCTGGATATTTCTTATAAATGGAAACAAACAGCCAGACATGGTATACATGCCTGTAATCTTAGAACCCTGGAGCTTAAGGCAGAAGGATCATGAGAGTGAAGCTACATGAGAAGACTTTGTCTCAAAATAATAATAATAATAATAATAATACAAAATAAAATAAATCTGTTGTGACTGCTTTTTTTTTTTTTTTCTTCGAGTCAGAGTTTCTTTGTGTAGCTTTGCACTTTTCCTGGAACTCGCTTTGGAGACCAGGCTAGTCTCGAACTCACAGAGATCCGCCTGCCTCTGCCTCCCTAGTGCTGGGATTAAAGGTGTGTGCCACCACCGCCGCCCAGCTCCCTAAGTTGTTTCTTTGTTTTTGTTTTTCTTCCTCTTTCTTTTTTCTTATTTTGAGACAGGGTTTCTCTGTGTAGCCTTGGAGCCTGTCTTAGAACTCACTTTGTAGACCAGAGCTCCACCTGCCTCTACCTCCGAGTGCTGTGATTAAAAGTGTGCATTACCACCGCCTGGCCCCTTAGTTGTTTTTGATGAGGGTGTTTTTAATCCTAGCAATTGAAACTCTAACTAATGGGGCTGGAGAAAGGGCAAGGCAGTTAAGAGAACCTGCTGCTCTCCCAGAGGTCCTGAGTGCAATTCCCAGCAACCACATGGTGCCATCTGATGCCCTCTTCTGGTATGCAGGCTTACATGCAGGTAGAGCACTCGTATACATAAAATATATGAATAAACAAATAAATAAAAAGAAAAAAATAAAAGGAACCCTAACTAAGAGAGATTGGTATTAGGAGTGGAATATTGCTGTGACAGACCTACATATATGTTTTCAGGAGAATTATGGACTTAGGAACTTTGGGGCTGGAAAAGCAGTTGGGTGCTTATTGCTTCATGGGCTGTTTGTTCTGTGGAGCTTGGGAGATAAGGCATTCTGGAGAGATGCCAATGATGGAGGCCTGGCTTGTAAAGTTTGAGAGTCCCTCAAAGCCTTTCTGGACAGTTTGTATAATATATTTGAATTAAGAATCTACGGTGTCAGCTGGAGCTGAAGAATCAGAGACCAATCCACTAAAGTGGGACAATCAGTGCTGGTTAGCTGGAGTTGAGAAATAAGCAGTGGTTGATAAGAGACCAGCTTCAGAAACTGTGATCCAGAGAGAGCCAAGGCTGCATCTCCAGCTGGCAACCGAACTTGATACTATGTAAGAACCTCCCTGCATCACTGGTTGTGGTGGCATGAGAGCTTCAGGATTTGAAGGGATCCTGGAGAGCAGCCGAGGCCTGGCATTGTGAGAAGCCATTGGTTAAGTGCAGCCTCAGCTGCAGTGGAAACTCTGGGATGGAAGGGGTCTTGGAGGGCGGCTGAGGCTTGGCACCGTGTGGCAGGGGCCCTGAAGAGAGCCCCGGAGAGGCTATTGGTGCGGTGCCACCCAGTTGTAGTAGAGACACCAGCTTATTTGGAGGTGCCATGATCATGGGATGATTGCTAAGGACAGCAGCAGCTCTGGAATGGGGCTGGCCTGAGCCTTTGCACCAAGCTGTGTTCTGTGAAGGACAGGACTGGAGAGACAGCTGTGAATGGAAATGAGGACATGGCACTCCAGTGTAGTGCTGAGGAGAAGAATTGTAGTGTAGATAGGAGAGAGAATACGCCAGGGTCATCCGGAAGAATCCACATTGAACTAGATCATGAGAGGAGATGGGTGGGTGGTGGGGGGAGAGGGCCAAGAGGATTAAGAGAGAACCAAAAGAGCACGTGACCAAAATGGCATGGTTATATAGGTACAAGAAGCTGGGAGAGGGAAGAGAAGTCCCCTGGGCTAGAGAGGTTTAAGGAGGGCCAAAGTGAGAAGTGCTGAGAAGCCACAGGTGCTGAGTGAGCCTGGAGTCCAGGCAGACACTTTGTGTGCTAATAGGCAACACAGTTAGCCATTTGTCCTTAGTTTCTTTGGGACCTAACCTTGCAGCCTTTTTGTTGATAATAAAAGGTGACATAATCTCTGTGTACCTGATTCTTAGCTGAAATTGGGGTGTGGTAGTAGGGGCCCAGGGAGGTTGGAGTGCTGGTCAAGGCCCAGAAGGGAGAGAGAAGTGCATGCTGGGGTCACATCTGTTTCCATCACTGCCCAGGTCCTGAGGGACCACCTGGGGCTAGTGAAGTGCAGGCCCCTTTGGAGCAGTCTGGGATGCAGGTTCTGAATGAACGCTTGGACAGCTGGAGCATTGCAGGCAGTCTGGGAACAGTTTGTACTTTCCAGGTGATGGAAACAGATGGGACAGATACAGAGTAGGGACAGAAGTTAAGTGTAGGGGAAAGTGTTTTATCTCAGGTGTGCTTTTGAAACTTTCAGGCCCATAGTCCTGGTAGTTGGGGATGTGGAAGTAGTCCCAAGGCAGGCATTGGGTGTGTGTAGGGTGAGGGAAGAGATAGATATCCCACCCTTAGGAATAGGCAGTAGGCAGGGAGGCTTAGGCTGTTGGTTGACAGGAGTACTCACCTGGAGTCCATTTGACCTGTGACAGGTAGGTACAAGTCATAGCTCACTGAAGTTTACATGAGCTTTTTTTTTAATGTTTACAAAAAGGGGTACAAGTTTTTGATGTATTAGCATTACCACTGTTGGTAATCTGTACTGAGATCCTCGTTGTGTTTGTAAAGAGTTGAGTCATAGCAAAAGCTGTGGTTTTGGGTTTAAAGCGAGAACACTCTTTCCTCTCTCCAGAGGGCTGGATGTGTAGATTGGACAGAGATGTTTTCAGCATAATGGGAAGCACTTTTAAATCTCTACTTAGAAGACAACCAAGGACATTTACAGTTTTGAGCTTGTGACTTGGTAACAGTCATTGCTTTACCAGGGCTGGATAAATAGCCTATCAGAACTCCACTGATTAATATTAAAACTCTGAACTTTAGAAATCTTAGCATAACAGTAGCAAAGAGGAGAAGAAATCTGACCTTTCTCATTTTCACATACCTTAAATCAGTTCCTCAGACCTTTATAGCTTGCATTTACATGCTTTACGTCACTTTCTTATACCCTCAGAACTTAAACGTTCACATCCTTAGACCTTTACAACTCTCATTTACTTTCTCAGATTCTCACAACTTACATAAATTTCACACCTTTTTTTCCCATCTAATCAAATACTATGAAACACAGGTGGTGGATTATTGAGAGCATTGTAAATAAAGCAAGTTCATTAAATAAAGGAATAATAAAAGTTTACACTGAAACCTGTTTTGTGAGTTTCTCTCTTTTAGTGTGAAGCAAGGTAAACTGTCTGCCTTTCTTAGCAGGGGACCTAGCAGCTCTAGAAAAGGGAGGCCTGATTTTTACTGATATGAACTGAACTCAACTGTCTTAGTTAGGGTTTCTGTTACTGTGAAGAGACACCATGACCATGGCAATGGCAACCCTTAGGAAAATGGCAACCCTTTAGGAAAACATTTAATTGGGGTGACGGCTTACAGTTTCAGAGGTTTAGTCCATTATCATCATGGTGGGAGCAACGGGGGCTGTGAGTGTGGTGGCATGTAGGCAGACATGGTGCTGGAGAATTCTGTATCTTGATCCAAAGGCAACAGGAAGTAAACTGTCTCATGGGCATGACTTGAGCATATGAGTGGAGTCCTCAAAGCCTGCCTCCACAGTGACACCCTTCCTCCAACAAAACCACACTTACTCCAACAAGGCCACACCTCCTAATAGTGCCACTCCCTTTGGGGGTCATTTTCTTTCAAACCACAACATGGACTGACCAAGAAACTGTAGCCTTGGGAGGAGGAACTGGTTTGCTTGCATCTGTTAAACTGATAAAGCCACAGTTAGTCATCAGCATCATCACATCTGAGAAGGATAAGTTAGAGCAGGAAGTATAATCCAAATGGCCTCAATATCAATTAATGACAGAGACTTAACAGCTACTGGATGATTAACCTATGCTCCTGTGGTGATCTTAGTGGCTTTGTTGGGAGCAGAAGTTGGTATTCGGCTGTCACACAGGACTGTGTTAAATCTTCAGCTGCCAGACCCAGAAGGTCTCAGTTTTTCCTGTGGAGGAGGAACTTTGAAACACTGACCTACTTTGGCAAGGCAGAGTAGAACAGTCAGCCCAACAGTGTTCACGGTTTGGGCAGGACCTGGCAGTGGATGAGGCATGGGCAGTTCTTTTTCTAGTGATTAGCATTAATACAATCTGTGTAGAGTCATCTGTGCCCCATCATCTCCTTTGGAGACCTCAGGGTCATTGCTAGGAGCTGACATTTTTGTCTATTACAGAAATAGCTTAATAGTTATTTATAATTAAAAAAGAAGCTTTTTTTTTAAATTAAACACTTTAAATGCCATATTCAGCAGATCTCTGAAGAGTTTGAGGACCATTATCTATTAACACATTTCATATGGCTCATGAGTTTTCTGTGTTTTGTGCACCATCTTTTAAGGACTACTCATGAGTTTTCTCGTTTTTCACATACTGTCTGTGATAGACCTAAGATGTCAACACTAGATGTCAACACACTGTCTTGTCCTCTTCAAATGAAGCAATTTCATTGAAAGAAACCATGCAGGTTAATCTACAAAAACTATATAATTGCACGAACCCATAAAGCATTGCAGTTACATTGTATTTTGGTCATTGGAGTAGTCTTTGTCTTCATGTTACTGGTGCTTTTAGAAATGACCTCTCTTGGAAAAAGGAGGAAACCCAATGAAACCAGTGAAACTGATGTACTTCCAGAAGTATTCAACGGCAATCTATCAGATATTCCTAGTGAGGTTGAAGATGTGGATGACTGCTTTTGACAATGCTGGAGATAATTCTACAGATTCTACTGACAGTAAAATTAATAACTTGGAAGGAAACCCAAGGCAGCAGTGCTTTCAAGAGATTCCTACACTGACGAAGCTACTGATAATTTTTTGTCTTAATTGGTACACCACCAACTTACAAACATTTGAAGGTCATGCCGGGGTCACTACATTCCCTTCTCAGCGTGACTCTGTACCCTCTGTGACCAATCTCTTTTTGGTGATGAATTTAATGTCTCATTTGGTGTTGAGTTGTTTGAGATTTTGTACAAAGAGCTGTCCAACCATCATGATCAAATTGCAGTGAAACTCAAAACACCATCTAGAACTCTGAAGTGGCCTCCAGATACATAGAAGGACATCAAGAAATTCCTTGACTTAATTATTCTGATGCGCCAAACAAGAAAATATAGCTTGGGAGACTATTGGTCAACAGATCCTTTGATATGCACCCCTATATTTCCACAGACAATGAGTCGCCCTAGATTTCGGGAGACTTTTCAAGCTCCAACAGGATTTTTTCCAGCATAAATTTCAAACAATATACAAACCAAAGCAACAGTTGTCTTTGGATAAGGGAGTGATTCCAGGGAGAGGGTGTTTATAATTTCCCACACACAACCTAATGAAAATAACAAAATATAATACGTAAAAGATGTATTATGTATACAGCATTATGTCTGCATGTTGGCCTACACACCAGAAGAGGGCACCAGATCTCATTATAGATGCCTATGAGCCACCATTAGGTTGCAGGGAATTGAACCTAGAACCTCTGGAAGAGCAGTCAATGCTCTAAACCTCTAAGCCATCTCTCCAGCCCCACAAGACATTTTTTTTTTTTTTTTTTTTTTTTTTTTTTTTTTTTTGGTTTTTCGAGACAGGGTTTCTCTGTGTAGCTTTGTGCCTTTCCTGGAGCTCACTTGGTAGCCCAGGCTGGCCTCGAACTCACGGAGATCCGCCTGCCTCTGCCTCCCGAGTGCTGGGATTAAAGGCGTGCGCCACCACCGCCGGGCTAGACATTTTTGTTTAATTTTTTTAACCCTACATGCACGCACCCATGCACTCACATGCACCCACACACTCACACGCACACCCCTTTTGCATAGTGTTTTTCTATAGAGCCCAGTCGGCAGTAATATACCTGTATTATTCTTTGAGCTCAACATCTTGTTTTTCAAGAGGCTGCTTGTCACCTCAGCGGGTTGTTCCCCAGCTCTCTCTGTTTCTTTGTTACACCCTCAATGCCTAGGAAGATGTTCTTCAGTGTGCATTTCACACACACTCAGAAGGGGGCTCTTCTGGTACCAGATCATTTCTCATGATAAACCTTGTCTCTTGTCTTCATCCCACATGGTCTTCTACCTCTCTGAGCCCTTCTTAGAAAACGCTGAGCTTCTGCTTATATTCCTCTGGGTGAGGTTATACAAAGAGTGGGCATGAGCCCATGTGTCCCTTCCCTCCTTAGGATCCCCGTTGTGCACCCTCAGCATCCTGTCCCATGAAAGCCTTTTCCTCCCTTTTCTTCCCTGTCCCAGTGCTAGGATGGAACCTAGGCGTGTGCACACTAGGCAAACACTACCACTGAGCTACACACCCAGTATTTGTTTTCTTTCCTCTTTTGAAATAAGTTTTCATGTAGCTTAGTCTGGCCTGGAATGTGGAATTTCCCCCTGTGCTTCCTGAGTAGGTGGAATTTCAGGTGTCTACCACCATCCCTGGCACCAGATCAACCCTTCTAAGAGGCGCCTATTATACAAAATTCCAGCACCCCCCAAAAAGAATTTTCCTCATCCCACGTAAACCTGTATTTTAGATGTATCTGTCTTCAACTAGTCATCACTTTCTCTTTTTACCTTTTATTGTCATTTTTCTAATTTTTGTTATGCAAAAACATTTTATTATAATGAATTTACTTTATCTTGAAAAAGGTTTTTTTTTTTTTTTTTTTTTTTTTTTCTTTCAGTGATTTCTCTTCCTTCTCTAGTGAGAAAATAATTATCTCTTTGACCTGGAAATCATCTTCATGTAAAGTCTTATTTGAAGCAGAGTGGTAGTGCTTGGCTATCATTCTGGCCATTCTGCAGGCAAAGGCAAAAGCTTTCAAGTGTAAGGCCAACTGTCACTTGCTTGCTGCATCCCTCCATGTCTGCCTCTCTGGTTATCTTTCCTTTGTGTAAGTTTGTCTCTTCTTATAAGGACACAGCCGCTCCAGGTGACCGTCTCGTCTTACTTTTGACTTACGTCTGCAAAGACCCTGTTTCCAAATACATTATCTACATGCACCAAGGAGTAGGTCTCCGTGAGTCAGAAATAGTTCAACCCACAGCAGACAATGACAGCTTTCCCGCCTTTCTTTCCTCTCACCAGATGCCCGTCACAGGCTCGTCCCATGGCCCTCGTTTCTGCTGATTCCCGAATTGCAGAGCTTCTCACAGAGCTCCATCAGCTGATCAAGCAAACCCAGGTAAGAGCGAAGTGAAGCATGGGCTGTGGTGTTACGCTGTGAGGAGAAGGGGCTTATGTTTAGAGAGACCTCCATAGAAGAGGCGGGAGGAGGAGACTCGTGTCTGACTGCCATTCCTGTGGGGTTTCTGTCCAGTACAAGATCTCACCTTTGTTTAACAGCGCTTTGAAGACAGATCACATACCACACAAGGTCCTATTGAAAGTGCACAATTCAGTGATTTTTAGAAATTTAGTTGTATAACTGTCACCACAGTCAGTTTTAGAGCCCTACTCAAGGTGATCACTCCTCCTCCTCCACCCCACCTCCTCCTCCACCCCAACTCCTCCTCCTCCACCCCAAACTCCTCCTCCTCCCCAACTCCTCCTCCTCCACCCCACCTCCTCCTGCTCCACCCCTACTCCTCCTCCTCCACCCCAACTCCTCCTCCTCTACCCCAAACTCCTCTTCCTCCACCCCAAACTCTTCCTCCTCCACCCCACCTCCTCCTCCACCACCCCAACTCCTCCTCCACCCCCATAGTCCTCTTCCTCTATTCCCAAACTCCAAGCAAACACAGATGTTTTTATGAGGTAGGACAGTCGAGGATTTAGAGTTAACTTCCAGGATCTGGTCAAAGGCCAAAGCACTTTAGAATGTGTGATGTTTAGACAACCCAGGTCTACTGAGTTAACCCTGTTCACCTTCTGCTGCCCAGATTACTACCGTGGCCCATGACCACATATTTCTGGGCTGCAGCTCAGCTGAAAACAAAGCCAGTCACCTTGCCTCGGTCCAGACAGATTACCACGGCATTATGTATTAGAGTCTACCACCTTCTTCTGAGATAGACACAGGTGGTATTTAGCATAATTCTTACTGGTATTGACAGTGCTTCAGGACACAGCTTAGGTTGCTCTGTTACTGCATAGTCATGATACGTCACTGTGTTCCAAGTGCCCTGGAGATGTCCATAGGCTACAGGAGTGAGGGCGGAAGGCCTTTGTCTCGTGGCTTCTCTGGCCTCTGTCTGTTCACAGTAGCAAACCTGCTCTGTTGGTTCAGTGAATAACCCCTTCTTTCCCCACGATGGATGGTTTTGGAGTTGCCTAGCATTTGTGCTGGTCCTGCCTGACTCTAGAGTCCCTCACCATTTCTAATTGACTTCCATTCTTGGCTTTTTTCCTATAAGAGAACTCACGTTGATCATCTTATCCTAATTAACAAATACTTTTCCTCTGAATGCGGCTCCTCATTCATCATGTATTTGTCTTGTCCCACAAGGCTTAGGCTGTCACCTGCCTCTTCCAAAGCCCTTTTCTGTCTGTGGGTCAGTGTTGACTCTGCCACTCACGTTGCAGATGTATACTGATGACCTATGTATAGTCAGGGTACATGTTTCATTCCAGAATATGTACAGTGGCCGTTCTAGGACTAAACCGGTCACAGTCACATGACATTTATTTGTCCTGAGTGTAGTACCAAGGAACTGCATCTGCCAGGTGATATCTACTACTCTAATCTTTTTGTTTTCAGACTTATTTTTACTTTAAGATTATGGGTGAGTACCCTCATGTATGTTTGTTTACTACATGCATACATGGTGTTCCTGGAGGCCTAAAGAGGTCATCAGATCCCCTGGAACTGTAGTTATAGACAATTGTGAGCTGCCACATGGGTGCGAGGGCTAGAACCTGGGTCCTCTGGAAGAGCAGCACTTAACTACTGAGCCATCTCTCCAGCCCCATGGTGCTCGAAATATCATTTCCTCCTGTATATTCAAATCGCTTTTCTCTCATTCACAAATAAAGAGTCGTACGTGTTTGTTCCTGTAGCATACTCGTAGCATATTGAGCATGCCATTGCTCTGTTTGTCCACTATTGACTTCCCAAGTATTTGCTCACTGAAGATTGTGTGTGTGTGTGTGTGTGGTTGTTTTGTTTTTCTGAGACAGGATCTCTCTGTGTAGTCCTGGCTGGCCTGGAACTTGCTCTCTAAACCAGGCTGGCCTAGAACTCAGAGACCTATCTGCCTCTGCCTCCCGAGTGCTGGTATTAAAGTCATGTGCCACCACATATGGCTTAT
Source organism: Peromyscus leucopus (assembly GCF_004664715.2). Lineage (NCBI taxonomy): Eukaryota > Metazoa > Chordata > Mammalia > Rodentia > Cricetidae > Peromyscus > Peromyscus leucopus. The sequence continues at coordinate 78,038,237 of NC_051063.1, read as the reverse complement.
TGATGTTTATAGCTACACACTAGTTGTTCTGGACCACATGGTCCAGTGAGCCAGTAGGGAGCAATTCCAAGAAATTCCTCTTCAGAACATACCCTTAGTTGGTGTACCCTGAAAAATAAGAATCATAAAATACTGGTGCATGTTTGCTAAGTGAAAGATCCCAGTATGTTACATACTATATGCGTCATTCAAACTGTGTGACAAATTCCAGAAAAGACACACTAGAGAAAGTAAAGAGATGTGAATGGCAGAGCCTTGGGAGAACTGGGGTGAGATGAAAGGCTAGGAGTGCCGTGGAGGATGTTTAGGGAGGTAGGACTCTTATGTAGGATGCTGTAATGAGAGGTCTACAACTGCAGTGGCTGTTCAACCCATAGGGCAGCACAACGCAGAGGGAGCCGTAATGTAAACAGTGGGCCGTCCTTAGGGTAAAGGGTCAACCTCATGGCCTCTTGACCTCAACTTTACAGGAAGAGCGTTCGAGGAGCGAGCACAACTTGGTGAACATCCAGAAAACCCATGAGCGAATGCAGACTGAGAACAAGAGTGAGTAAATGAGGCAGGAGAGAAAGGAGGTGGGAAGGGCTGAGACCAGGAGCATGGCCTTACTGTGTCTTCCAAGGGACTTTTGCTTGTATCTGCATAGTCCAAAGTTGCTCTTCAGGGTCCTTGTTCCTTTGGCTGAAGGACCTAAAGTGACAGGGACTGATGACTGAGTGCCTTGCACCAAAGGACCTCAGAGTCTCTCAGCTCAGGACTGGAAAGGCAGCCTTGTGTGCAGGAAAACTCACCCTTACCTTAGAGCTCATGGGCACAGGGCTTTTCTGGAGCAGAGTTCCCCCATGGCCTCTGCATGTGCAGGAAAGCAGCTCACCCCACCCTATGCTTGGTGCTTTCTAACTCAGAGTAACTTTGGACAGTACTAGCTTCTCCTTGGTTCTCTGTACCTGTCTTGGTATGGACAGGTGTCAGGTTAGAAGTGCTTTCTAAGAATGGCGGGTGCTAAAGAGGTGACTCAATGATTAAGAGCACTGGATGCTCTTCCAGGACCCAGGTTCAATTCCCAACACCCACATGCCACATGGTAGCTCACAAGTATCTGCAACTCCAGTTCCTGGGCGTCTGACATACTCATACACAATGCATCTAAAGCAGGAATAAATTATTATTTAAAAAGACAAAAAAAGAATGGTGGTGGTGTCTTTACCATATGGAAATGTGACCCTGATGATCAGGGAACACCTTTTTAATGTATGTTGTGAGGGGGCATATATGCACATGTCCATGTGTGCAGAGGCCAACCTCATGTTTCATTCCTCAGGCACCTTTCACTTTTTTGTTGTTTTTGTTTTTGTTTTTGAAATGGCCCACCAGATATCCCTGGCTGGCCTAGAATTCAGTGTGTCGGCCAGACTGGCCTTCAGGTTGCTGATATTGACCTTCCTCTGCAAGTGCTGATTAAAGCAAATGCTGCCACATCTGAGGTGCCTGGCTTTTCTTTTCTTGGGTTCTGGTGATTGAGCTTGGTTCCTGGTCCTTGCAAGGCAAGTACTTTCCATCCTGAGCCTTCTTACTAACCTCCTGGGAGCATGTTTGAACTCCTAAAGCTTAGAATCCAGGCCCTGGCCTTTGAGCCTCTTCAAGCTGATTCTGATGTCCTGGGTCGGGGTCCCACACTGCCGCCTCCTTTTGCTCATGCCTCCTCCTCCTGTGTTTGTAGTCTCTCCTTATTACCGGACAAAGCTGCGTGGTCTCTACACAACTGCCAAGGCCGATGCGGAGGCTGAGTGCAAGTGAGTACCCCCACAGGACTGCCGTTCCATCCCTGACCTCTGTTCTGGACCACACGTGACTGGAGGCCACAGCCCCCAGCCTGCCTTCTGTCTGTGAAGAGGGTCCTCCTGCTCTGCCTCTCCCATTGCTTGAACCTTCCCAAGCCCTACCTTTATTACCCATTCTCCCCCTTTAGTTCACTGCTTTATAGATGCAGTAATCAGTGTCATGTCCCTGCATACCATTTCCTAGTCATGTGACCCTGCAGTCAATTCAGTTGAAACTCTGTTGCCTTGCCATTAAAATCCGGGCGGTAACTCCTACTGGATTGTGAACAGACTGTGGCATAATGTGGAGAGAATGCGGGATTCTATAAACTATTCTTCCCCCGATGGGAATATGCTGACTGTTGCAGCCTGTATCGTAACCAGGACCACTGTATGGCGCTGCTGTGCCTGTGATGGTAACAACCACTATATGGTACTGCTGTGGTCATGTTGCCATTCCAAGTTGTTTTTTTTTTTTTTTTAATATTTTTTATTTTTGAAACAGAGTCACACAATGTAGCTCTTGTCCTGGATTTCACTATGTAGAGCGGGCTGGCCTCCAACTCCCAGAGATTGGCCTGCCCATGCCTCCCTAGTACTAGGAATAAAGACGTGCTGCACCATACCTGGTCCAAATACTTTATATATTTCTTTACTCCACTTGATCCTCAAAGCATTCCTTTGATGTAGTTTTTAGTATTGTACCAATTTACTGTAAAGGAAGCTGAATCATAGAGGGATAATGAATCTTCAGAACTCATAGAGCTAGTAGGTGGAGAAGTCTGGTTTCTAAGGCAGAAGTCCACAGTTAGTACTCTGCTAGGTTGCTGAACAGGGCCTTTTTACAGCTCACCTTATTTTAAATGAACACATCTCACAGGATTCTGACAGAAGTTGCAGTTAATGTGTTCTTATGTGTAGCCAATTCTCTTCAGTTTTTTTGTTTGTTTGTATTTTCTTTATTCGAGACAGGGTTTCTCTGTGCAGTTTTGGTGCCTGTCCTGGATCTCTCTCTGTAGACCAGGCTGGCCTCGAACTCACAGAGATCCACCTGGCTCTGGCTCCCAAGTGCTGGGATTAAAGATGTGTGTTACCACTGCCCAGCCTCTCCACTTTTTAATGCAAGTTGTAGGCAGATAATCTTAAGCCTTCCTAATAAGTCTTACTCTGCTGTTTTTAATAGTGGCTGTATGTTGAGGGACCCTCAGAATGCCAGCTGTGGGATAAGGACCAGAGAAGCCTACATGGCTCAGAAGCAGGAGAGGTGGTTCATAAGGGCCTCGAGTGCCACAGGCCTCACTCCAGAGGCCTGGGGTAACAATAAGACTTAAAGTTGCAAAGCCAGTTAGAGACCAAGTCCATGGTGGTGATGGAGGTCAGTGGAATGTGGTAGAAGGGTAGAGAGCAAAAGCCAGTTCAATAGAGCAGTTTTTGAGATCTATTTAGGGTGGTAGTTGTCAGAAGGGAGGTTCAAGGTGGCGAAGTTTCTAGTTTGGACAGAAGCGTCTGGTGTGGCTCCCCACGTGAGGCTGGAGCACAGAACAGAAAGAGGAGTGGGCTCTGCTCCTACAGAAGAAACACACGAGTTCTTCTGAGAGCCGAGCCCGCCCACTCCTCTGGACTGGAGTGGCTCGTGTAGGCCAGAGGGCTGCTCGAGTCTGTTTTTCTGGTTTGTGGGTTTTTCCTTTTGTAGTGCTGGGGATGGGACCCAGCGCCTTTGCACACTCCAAATCTTCATTGGGAGTAAAAAGTCAACTGCCCTTTCTGTCCTAACTGCTGACAGAGTGAAGACTCAAACGAGTTTGGTATGGAATGACTCTGGCACAACTTACCCAGCATTCAACACTTAGGAGCCTGTTTGGTAAACATGGGCTTGCATTGAAATGCTTTTGCTAATTCAGATTTTCATCACCCTACAAATACCCAACCAGACCTTCCCAACTCAGTAGCTGGGAGAGAGAAAGCAAGCAAGAGAGATGAAGCTACTCTCCATCTAGGTCAGACAAACCCATGCCACCGGGGTTACTGAATTCATCTGGGTGATTAGTAATAAACACCATAGTGTTTTTATAGAGCATTTAAATTAGGATATCAGTGCAGATATAAAACTGTGACCCAGAGGGCTTATTCCTGTTTCCTCATGAAAGAGGCCTGTTCTAGTGCAGATCTCCATTGCTCAAGTCTCCAGGCTTTGGTCTGGATCACTTTTCAATCTCTTAGCCATTTATGACTTGACCCTTTGAAGGTTATAGGTTAGTTATTCTGTGGCATGTCCCTCCCATGGGAGTGTTTAGTACTTCCTGGCTTCTAGACTCAGGCTTGGCACCTCAGGCATTGGTAACACAGTAGTAGCCTTCTATTAGAAGGCCCAAGATGCTATGTCTCCTTACTCGATGTGGGATCTCCCAGGTGTGTTTCCCACTGTGTCATCTGCAAGGTCTTGTGACTGTTTGAATATCCCACTTCACATCGACGATTAGTATCCCTTTCTGTTTGTTCCTGAAGCATTGGGCTGGTTCTTGGTGGGTTTTGCTCTTGCTGTTCCTTTGATGTCATGTAGACTGCAACTTTGAATGTAGGACAGAAAACTATGTTCTCCAAACAGGCCCAGCAGCAATATCAGCCTTTCACAGTATCTCGGGCCTCCTGACCATCATTCTTTGTCTGCTTTCTGGGTTCCTCACTGTCTGAGTCAAAACACTCCCAAGCTACAGCTTTGCTAAGGATTTGCTGTGGAGACAGAAAAAAATGGCCCACAATCGAGTTGTTCCTGTTGATTAAGGTTGAAGCCTTCTCTGGAAGATGTCACAAGATCTGAGAGAAGAGGCTTCTGGAGAACCTGTACAGTGATGTCCACTGCTGGCCTGCCTGCCAGCCCGGGACCCCTGTCCACTGACTTCTGGAGGCTCAGGGTACAGGCCTACCCAGGCTTCAGTCCTGGAGGAATGAGTCCCTGCCACTGGGGCTGCCCTGACCTTGCCTGGCCTCTCTAGGCCCCCGCCTACCCCCACCCCCACTTCTGGGGTTCTGATTCCCCCTCTGCTACCTGGCCCAGCCCCTGGAGCTTCCCTGTTATTGCTCCTTACTGTCATGAAACTCCCACAAGAAAGCAGCTTAAGGGAAGAGGGGTTCCTTTGGCTTCATGGTGAGAAGGTTGTCTGTCATGGAAGGGAAGGCACAGCACCAGGAGCTCCAGGCTGCTGGTTGCCCTGCGTTGTCCTGAGGAAGCAGAGAGCTCAGTCAGGACACTAAATTAGGTCTGCACCTCACCAGCCCACTTCCTTTAGCCAGGCCCCCTCCTAAAGGATCCACAACCCTGCAAAAAGCTCCACCAACTAAGGACCACCTGCTCAAACACATGAGCCTATTAGGGACGTGTCATACTCAGATCCGAGCTTCCGTTCCTGTCATCTCAGGACGGGGTCAGAGCTTTGGCAGGATCTCACAGAACTGGCCAAAGCAGTATCAGGGACCTCATGCAGCTGCTTTCTCAGGGGCTTGTCCTGCCACTCTCTCCTGCATTGTCCTTATGCTTTCACAGTGGAAAACAGCCTTGGAGCAGTTGCCAGGCTTTCACGTGGCACTTGGCTCCATCCTGAGCACTGAATAAAATTTATAATCATTGGTTAGTTAACATTCTGAGCCCTGTCGTTGATGAATCCCACCGTGAATATCACAGAGCATTGACACAAACTTGGAGTATTGACCTCTCACTGTGGCCTCTTACACAATAAAGACATTCTCTGAACATGAAATGTGTGATGTAGCCACCAGTGTTTCATGTGTTTTCTCAAAAGTATAATTTAGTAAATGTTTGTTTTGTTTGCTTTGGTTTTTCAAGACTGGGTTTCTCTGTGTAACCTTGACTGTCCTGGAACTTGCTCTGTGGTCCAGGCTGACCTAGAACTCAAGAGATCTGCCTGCCTCTACCTTCCGAATGCTGGGATTAAAGCCCTGCGCCATCACTATCCAGATAAATACTTGGTTTTTTGTTTGTTTATTTTGTGTATGTGGGTGTTCTATCTGCATATACACCTGCATGCTAGAAGAGGGCATCGAATCCCATTATAGGTGTTTGTGAGCCACCATCTGGGTGCTGGGAATTGAACTTGAGACCTCTGGAAGAGCCTCCAGCCTCAGTATATTTCTAAATCAGTGGCATAGTCATTACTATAATCAAGTGTTATTGAGTGTATATGATTGTATGTGCCCTGCTTGTGTGTGACTGTCACTGAAGAGAATGTAATATGTGCATTACCACATTAAGCTGGCAGTGGTGCCTTAGGGCAATAAAATTTGTTCAAGTCCATTATAATCCTGTGGGGCCACTGTCCCAGGATTGTGACATATACAGACTTGTTGACTGAGATATCTGGGGTAATACCTATTTCTACTTAGAGTCTATAGTTTCTTGTATTTTCTTTGTTTTTTATTAATATTTTGTGTATATATGTGGTATATATGTTTATGCAGTATGTATATATGTTTGTGTAGGTTCCCAGGCATGTGAGTGTGCATGTACATGGAAGAGAGTGCATGTGGAGGCCAGTGGTTGATATTCGTTGTCTTCCTTGATTGTCCACCTTAGTTTTTGAGACAGGGTCTCTCACTGAACCTGGAACTGATTGACTTGGCTAGGGTGTTTGGCCAATGAGCTCTGAGGATCCAGCTTTCTCCACGTTAACCCGGTGACGGGATTGCAGGCACATGCCACCATGTCTGACTCTCAGATGGGTGTTGGTAATCTAACTCAGATCCTCAAGCTTGTGCAACAGGTACTTAATTCACTGAGCCATATCCATAGCTTCTCCTTTTTTGTTTGAAGCAAGGTCTCTCTCTAGCCTAGGCAGACCTGGAGCTCATTGTGTAGCTAAGGTGGCATCAAACTCACTACAGGATTGCTGCAGCCTCCTAAGTGGCAGGATTAGAGGTGCCAGCCACCACATACAACAGGACTGTAGTCTGCAGCATAGACTTGGTCTGGGGAGCCCAGTGGCCAAGAACCTATGCTGGCTCCTCACCGAGCACTCCTTTCTCCCTTCCCTGCCTAGCATCCTCCGCAAAGCGCTGGATAAGATAGCTGAGATCAAGTCTCTGTTGGAAGAGAGGCGGATCGGTGAGTGGGAGAAATGCAGGGCATTTCTTGACCAGACATGGTGGGGGCCTGGGGAAGCAGTCACGGCCCAGCAGGGAGCATGGCACATGATCTGGTGGGGTCACCCAACAGTTGTCGGAGACAGACTCAGAGGCCAAGAGTGTGCCTAGTTCTCTGCCCAGACCCAGTCATTTTGCCCCAGCCTTCCCACTGCCCTTGCTCACTCTATCCAGGGCTGGTCATCCCTCTCCTTCCTACCGCTGCTCCCTGTATGGCGTGCCTTGGTGACAATCTGTCACTCTTTGTGCCCCAAAGCCAGCCACACATGTGAAGCTGCCTTAGCTCCCTGCCTTGTGGGTCCCCTCAGGTGCCCCCTCCTTGGCTTCCTGACTTCTGTCTTGCCCCAGATGCACCTCTTCACCCTTTAGCGTCATCACGGGACCATTTTTGTTTGTTTTCAGTTGAAGAGTGTGGTGAGCCATGGCTGGTGGGTCCAGTGATCCCCACGAGATAATTTGTGCCCCTTTCACTGAAATTACATACACTAGTAGAAAGGAGATCAACCTAAGCACCTCATTCCAGGAATTTTCATTGACCCAGCACATTCACATATCCAGCACCCTGATCAGGAAATGGAATGTAGCCTGCTTCCTGGAAACCCTCCTTTTTAGTTCTTCTCCATGATGGTGGCCACTGTCCTGACATCTCACCCGTTTGAGAGTTAGGCCTGTCAGTTCCCACCCTTAGATGTCTGTTCAGAAGGGGCGTGGATGGTGTTGGGATGCTGGTATCAAGTGCTCCAGCTCAGAGCAGTTGCTGGGGTGTGACTGGGTCAGGTACCATCCACGTGGCCTCAGGGGTTCACTTGCTTCCCACAGCGGCCAAGATCGCAGGTCTCTACAATGACTCGGAGCCCCACGGAAGACCATGCGCAGAGGGGTGCTGATGACGCTGCTGCAGCAGTCAGCCATGACCCTGCCCCTCTGGATCGGGAAGCCTGGTGACAAGTGAGGGCAGGAACTAGCCAGAGAGGGCTGGTGTCAGGGGGCCAGACTAACAGGCTTTCTCTCCTAGGCCCCCACCGCTCTGTGGAGCCATTCCAGCCTCAGGGGACTATGTGGCCAAACCTGGAGACAAGGTGGCTGCTAGAGTGAAGGCTGTGGATGGGGATGAGCAGTGGATCCTAGCTGAAGTAGTCAGTTACAGCCATGCTACCAACAAGTGAGTGTGTGCCTGACTTTGCCTTCTCACTGCTCCGGCTTCTGCCGCCTGGGGGAGGACTCCCCCCCCCAAAGGCTGTGGGGGGTGCTCCCTCAAGCTGCTTCAGGCTCTTTTCATCCTCTCATCCTTCCTCCTGGATGCAGACTGTGCCCTTTGTCCCAGCACTGTCTCCCTTTTGTTTGCCCGCAGGTATGAGGTAGACGACATCGATGAAGAAGGGAAAGAGTGAGTGTCCAGACGGGGAGCAGTGGGGTCACCAAGCTTGGGGGAGAAGAAGCCTCCATTGGTCACGGCCTATATTGTTCCCCCAGGAGACACACCCTGAGCCGGCGGCGCATCATCCCACTGCCCAGTGGAAAGCTAACCCTGAGACAGACCCCGAGGCCTTGTTTCAGAAGGAGCAGCTGGTGCTGGCCCTGTATCCCCAGACCACCTGCTTCTACCGTGCCCTGATCCACACCCCCCCACAGCGGGTAAGGAGCCGCCATAGAAAGCCTTTGATGGCACCAGAACCTGAAGGGTTGGTCCCATTAATCATTCTTCAGGATTCCTTCTTGCTATCTTCTTGTTCTTCTTCTCCTAAACACAGGCTCTCCTGGTAGCACCAGATCCCTTGTCTCCAGAGTAGAGAGGGAAGCAGGATAGACAAGGAGATCAGCTGGGACTCTGGGCCAGGAGAGGCTGCCCTGGCCTAGAAATGTCTTGACCAGCCCTTCCTGTGTGTCCTACAGCCTCAGGATGACTACTCAGTCCTGTTTGAAGACACCTCCTATGCAGATGGCTACTCCCCTCCTCTCAACGTGGCCCAGAGGTACGTGGTGGCTTGTAAGGAGCCCAAGAAAAAGTGAAGCTGGGGGCAGGCTAGAGTCTGCCCTGCCGACCTCACGGGAGAAGGCAACAAAGGAGTTCCTGAAATCAAATAAATACTCTTCCCTCTCACCACGTCTCCTGGGCCTCAATGCTTCAGACCTTCTTGCCCTCCTCCATCAGACACGTGGGATTGATGGCCGCAGAAGGGAGAAGGCCCAGTCAGCTCCCAGGGCATTTATTCTTTCAGGTAAAATACAGTTTGTCTTCTGTTCTTGAATGTTTGGTTCCTCTTCAGTGCTCGGATCCATTGCTTTCCTGACACACGTTGATAAAACCATCTTCGTTCAGACACGTCCTCAGTCCTGTTCATTCCCCTAGCTCAGATTTCCTGTAGGAATACAGCAGGATGCGTCATGTTTTAGTCTTGAGGCCATAATGGGTTCTGTCAGTTTGCCTTCATTCCCAATATAGCCACCCCCACTTACAGATGCAACGGAACTTGAGGTTGCAGTCTTTCATCATCTTAGCATAATGGGCATCAAAGCGTTCATTCTGGGCTACAGTGAAGGTGTTTTTCCAGTCCCCAGTGGTACCTGCAGAGGGAGAGAGAAAGAGAGAGACTATTGAGTCACAGCCACAGGACCCACATGACTACAGTAATGTTGGTGCACCAACCTCCCTTCCCCAAATACTCCAAATGACCATCCAGGCCGCTACCTACCTTTCCTCATGAAGGGAGAAACATCATGGTCCATGATTTCAGAGGGGAGGGTAGTGTAGTTTGTCATCGGGTTCTCCTTCATTTTCTTGAAGGATGTGTGATGAACAATGAGATCCACAGTCTCCTCATGTAGAGAGTGCCCCAAAAACTCTAGGACCTTCTTGATCTCCCGTTTGGGGTTCTGGAGTGTAGAGAGGATCTCTGATTGTTCACTGGGATGAGTCTGGGGTGTGACCCACAGGGAGCCGGCCACTTCCTCCAAGGAACTCTCAGAACTAATGCCTTGACTCAGCCCCTTGCCCTGATGCAAAGTAGGTAGTTTCCTATCCTGCCATCTTGGCATGATCTCTGGGTTCATTCTGGAGAGGACAGGGACAGACTTTGATCACTGGTGCCCAGACTTGGCACCTCTGGAACAGGGAAAAGCAAGATCAGCAAGCCACCACGTCAACCCTGGCACATGACTGACACCTACTCAAAGATAAGGGCTGAGCATGCTCTCTGCTGAGCTGTGCTGGGGTCCTACGCCAGGAGGTAAGATGGGAGGTGCTGTCTGTGGTGGGGCTGGGATAGGGATGGGGCTCTCAGGGCCAGGACAGGGCCAGGTTCCTGAGGGTCCTGCCTGTGGGACCCAGAAGGAGGTGGTAGCAGGCAGCCTCACCTCCGTCATGTCTTCATAGAAGAGATAGAGAACAGGGTGGGTGTGTGTCAGCTCCCACCACTCCTTCACGTGCTGGAACCACGACCCATAGGACACTGGGGACAAGACGGCACAGACACAGGCTTGTTAGCTCCAGCTCTGCCCCTGGGTCCAGCCCTCTCCTTACTACAGACTCAGATTCACCTTTCCCGTCCATGAAGTTCTCCAGGAAGCTCTCCCAGGTGCCTGGATCAGGGTGCACCTTGGCCATATTGTAGAAATGATAATAGGAGACAGCCACATCCTTTGGATTTCGAGCAAAGTAAATCACCTGCAAGGGCAGAGGATCCCTAGTTCTGGTTCCTTCTGCTGTCCTGTCACCCTTCACAGGACCCAGTGAGGTGCCATACTTTCTAGCACTGGGGATTCTCAGCACTTCTTTTGGGGAAGGCAGAAGAGAACACAGGACTAGAAGTTGACTTGTTGAGATTTCATGGTATGGGCACCACTGACCTAACATTTCACCTTTGATGCCAGAGTCCTGACTATTCCATGAACTATATTTTATCTGACTCCTTTATTGTTAACACATCCACGTGGTAGGTCAGAGTTCCACCCGCCCTCCATCTCTGTCCTGTGAGCTTCTGTAGCTTACACTGAAGAATTCATTTTCCTTGTTACCTGAGCCCTGCCACAGTGACAGCCAGAGATCGTCCATCCAAGATGAAACAGGGCTTGAGTAGTCCCACAATTCCCAGCAGAACAGATCAAAACTCAGATGATCCCAGGGGCCCCTTGGATCCTCTCACTTTAGCCCTTCTTTCCTCCACTTCTTTCACATTTTCCCTACCTTTCTCCTTTCCTTTACTTTTTCCTTTCTTTTTTTTTTTTTGTCTTTTTTTTTTTTTTTTTTTCTTTTTTTTTTTTTTTTTTTTTTTTTTTTTTTTTTACAAGACTGATTTTCTCTGTGCAACTGTCGACCCTGTCTTGGAACTTTGTAAATCAGGCTGGCCACAAACTTACAGAGATTCACCTGCCTCTGCCTCCTAAGTCCTGGGATCAAAGGTGTGTGCGACCACTGCCCAGCTTCCCTGTTTTCTTGAAATAGGGCCAAATACAGCTCAGACTATTCTTGAATTTATTGTGTAGCAAAGACTGGCCCTAAACTGATCCTTCTGCCTCTACTTCTCAAATGCTGGAAGGTACCCCCATAACTGGGGTTTCTTGTTTTTCGTTTTTACCTTGATCTTCTGATCCAGCAGACTCTGAGGAAGCAAGGACAGGGGCAGATGCGTCTTAATGAGCCGTGGGGCTGGTGTCTCTTCCAAAGATTCAAGACCTACAATTGAACAGAGAACTTTGTTAAGAGGTCCTACCTTTCTCCACTTGTGTCTCGCACTCTGGTGATCATACCTGAGGGAACTCCTGGGCAACTGAACTCAAGGAAGGGCACCCGGGCATAGATGGGGGCCCGGCGACACTTTTCTAGCTTGCCATCCTGGTAGATCATGTCCAGGATCTCACTTACCCATGTAGTACCTGGAAAGAAGGGAACAAGAGGTGAGGAGGAGCTGGTTGGTCTTGTTCCGTGCACACCTTAATCCTAGCACTTGGGAGGCAGAGGCAGGTGGATCTCTGAATTTGAGGCCAGACTGGTCTACAGAGTGAGTTCCATTACAGGCTCCAAAGCCACACAGAGAAAGTCTGTCTCAAAAAAACAAACAGAAGTTGTGGAGGTCCCAGAGTCTGGACCTGCTTGCCAAAGTAAGGTCTTCAAGACTTTAGGGGAACCACTGCTCACCAGACTTTGGGTATGTGCTGATAAGCAAGTCATCAGGCCACACTGTCATGTTCTGCAATGGCCCAATAGCCTCTGCAAAGTATTTGATGAGTGGGATGCCCTTCACAGGCACCAGTGGTGGACGGAAGAAATCCTCAATCAATTCCATGTTGCTGCATTGAGAACAGAATATAAGACTCACTTTTCCAACAAGTTCACAATTCTGTGCTGAACTCTTGCTTTAAGATTGGGATCCTGAGGCTCTGGCAGCTCACTGAGGTGGCAGGTAGACCTGGGATCAGAGGCAAGTCTAACTCCAGCAAAGGTCACTACTGTGGCTACATCACTGCTCGCCTGCAGAACTTTGCATGTCCCTGGTGCCCAAGCATAGTCCAGACATTAAAGCACTCTGAGGTAGAATCAATACAGGGTTTGACATTTTGGAGGAAGATTCCAGCACCTCAGGAAACTTTGAGTACTGGCCATGTGTCTCTTATACCTCCCTGGTGCAGCTGGAAGGTCGGCCCATGGCACATGGGAGCCTCTCTTCAATTTTCCTCAAGCCCCACACATCCAGACCTGATGCCTTTCTCGCTCCGAGTCAAGCATAACCAGTTTGGTTACTAAGCGTGTTTTAGGCCGGGGAGAGATTTTCTAATAAAAAGGATTCTAAAACCACCAAGGAAAGAGGGGTGGGGTGGAGGGATTCAGACAAGTTCTTCTGAAGTGGAGTGTGTGTGGGGAAAGAACAGAGAGGCTAGAGGCCCAGGCAGGGGTCAGATAGACTAATCAAGGTGTAGGAAGTAGCTGGCCCTGGAAGAATATTGGAACCTGTAGCCGGGCAGGGCAACAGTGGCCACCCCACTCTGCCACTCACCTGATTCTGAGATTCTGAGCCTCTCCTCCCCGGTGCACAGTGGTGGGGTCTTTGTGTGGGTGTTGCAATGTGGGGAATGCAGAATTGGACTTGAGCTGAAGATTTTGTAGGTCCCAAGTGGGAGGGAGTGGCATCAGTCCTAGGACTGACTGTTCTCCAAAAACAAGGGGAGTGGAAGGGGGTGGTGATGGGGCGGAACTCTGTGGTGATGTATTGTGTATCAAATAAAGCTTGCCTGAGGAGCAGAGGACAGAGCCTGCCACTAGATTAAACACAGGCCAGGCAGTGGTGGCACACACCTTTAATCCCAGCACTGAGGAGTCATACACCTTTAATCCCAGCACTTGAGATCTCATGCCTTTCCTACCAGTATTTGGGATCACAGACACCATTAATCCCAGTATAGAAAGGAAGTGAAATGGTTGGGCAGAGCAAGGCAGTGAGGCGGGAGGAGACAGGAGCTAGACGCTTTTTCAGCTGAGGACTGGGAGGCTTTCAATCAGAGATTCCTCAAGATAGAATCTCAACTTCTATTCAGCTTGATGATTCGGTAGTAGTGAGAAGTTTCTCTAGGCAAGCTATAGAGCATTTCTCAGTTTTGAAGAAAACTATAAATTCATTTCTCCATGAATTATGTCTTTTTTTTCTTATGGGTGGGCATTAGGATCCAATGCCAGGCCTTAGAGACATGAGATCTAACAGGAACGTATGGAGATTGGGATCCACTCACAGAACTTGGCATCTATGGAGAGGGGATCCACTCACAGAAGTTGGCATCTATGGAGAGGGGGTCCACTCACAGAAGTTGGCATCTATGGAGAGGTGATCCACTCACAGAAGTTGGCTTCTATAGAGGGGGGATCCACTCCCTGAACTTGGCGTCTATATAGAGAGGATCCATCTCAGAACTCGTCACCTGTGGAAAGGGTCACAAACAGAGCAGCATCTCTGGAGGGACAGTGACTAGTTGCAACTCAGAGCTGTAGCAGTCTCAACAGTGTGCTTACAGGTCACTGCAGTCTCAACAGTGTGCTTACAGGTCACTGCCTCTGGAAAGTCTCTGCCAGCGCACCTGTAGCCAGTGAACAGGAAGAAAGAAGACTGGAGACCCAAAGGGTAGTTTGGGCCAGCAACATGGCTCAGAGGAAAAAGACACTTGCTGCCAAAGCTTTATAATCTGAGTTCAATCCCCAGGACCCTTACAGTGAGAAGAGAGAAATGACTCCTACAGGTTGTATTCTGACCCCTGCACAGCATGAATGCACATGTGTATACACAGGTACACACAACATATGTGTGTTGTGTATGTATTTTTTTTTTATTTGAAGGTAGTCTCTCCTAGCCCCAGAACAAGTTTAAACCTCAAAACCAGCTGTAGCATTTTGTGTGGGAGAACTCCTGTGTGACAAGGCAAAACTGAGAAGTCCATCCTGGCAGGTGCTGTCTTGGAAGGGGCATATTGCTTGGGACTAAGATACTTTGGGGGCCTGGAAACAGGAAATGATCACAGTCAATTGTCCCCGGATTTCCCCAGCCTCAGCTCCTGGAACAGGGTGGCTGTATCAGGAGTTGTGGCTTAGGGGAAGGCTGGACAGATTCCATGAGAAGCTTGGCAGTGGTGGCCCCACCCTCCTTAGAGTAAGGTAACTCAACACTGGCAGCTCTGAGACAGGTCAGGGACATCACCCACCTTTTTCTTCACATGCAGTTTTGTAGGAAAGGGGGCTGGGTACTTCTGAGGGCAGAAGCTCCAGGACAGAGGCAGCAGGTGGTGTGAACTCCAGGACGGCCTCAGCCTTGCAGGTTTCTAGGTCACTCCATGGAGTCCCTCCTTCCTGCAGGAGTGTTTCATGCTCAGCGAGAGTAGAGGGGGCTAAGACGGGCCCTCTGATAATGTTTCAGTCACTGGGGAACACACTTGGGCTTAGACCCCAGCAACCCTGAAGTATACAAATGGGGGATCTGGGATGGGATGAGACTCCAGTCTCTCCTAGTACACAAAGAAGGGAGGTCTCTGAGGAGCATTAGCTCTGCTGAGCAGTTGACCTTTGCATAGTCTGGGCTCAGCACCAGTTTAAACAGGATAAAACAGGAAATCTCCAAGTAACTGCCTGCTCTCCTGTCTAGTGGGCGCCATTCCAAACCCAGGACATTTTCTTTCCCTCGGCCTTGTGTTCCCCTCTTTCTGTACTCCGGGTAAGTTTATTTTATTTTATTTTATGTTTGGTTTTTCGAGACAGGGTTTCTCTGTGTAGCTTTGTGCCTTTCCTGGAACTCACTTGGTAGCCCAGGCTGGCCTCAAACTCACAGAGATCCTCCTGGCTCTGCCTCCCGAGTGCTGGGATTAAAGGCGTGCGCCACCACCGCCTGGCTTATTTTATTTTTGAGAGGTGTTGTGTAGCATGGGTCGAGGATGGTCCTGAGTTCTTGATCCTTCTGCCACTACCAAGTGCTGGGATCGAGGCATGTGATACCACCCCCAGTTTGATCTTGTTTTTTAAAGTATAGGGATTTTGTTGTCGTTCCTTATGATTCTAATTCTGCTCATGTACTCTTCTTTATTGTGCATTTATTTTATAGTTTGCTGTCTCCTCTCCTGCTCCCTAACAAGCTTCTCTTGTTTCTTTGTTTAACTATAGAATCTAATTTCTTTTTTCTGAGCCTCCTTCCTTTATTTCACTCAATTCTTGTTTCAACCTTTACCCATTTATTTTATGGTGTTTTGAGACAATCTCTCTATTATGTGTTCCTGGCTGTCCTGGAACTAGATATGCAGTGCAGGTCGGTCTCAAACTGAGAGCTGCCCACCTCAGCCTCCTGAGTGCTGGGATTAAAGCAAATAACACCACGCTCAGTTACACATTTTTGGCAGGTTATTTTCTCTACTTATTGTTGGTATCATAGTTGACTTCAGTAGATTTAAAGTGCTTTCTCTTTTCCCCAGAGACAGGGTTTGTCTTTGTATCAGCCCTAGATGTCCTGGAACTCTCTCTGTAGACCAGACTGACCTCAAATTCTTAGAGATCCACCTGCTTCTGCCTCCTGGGTGCTGGGATTAAAGGCATAGGCTACAAGGCCTGGCTAAAATGTGTTGGTATATCTGGTTTGACTTCCTACTGTTGTTGATTGGGTGTTCAACTGTTTATTATTTTTCTGTGGAATACTGGAAATTGAGTCTTCAGATGGACGTCACATCTGTCCCAACAGACTCACAGATCATAACAAAGGAACTTCAAAAACTATGTAGCATGGTCCCTGAAAGGAATATAACACCTTAACTGCCAAATCCAAGATACTGAAACTGGTAAAGAGCTGGAGGAAGAATTCAGAATTGAGTATAGCAATAGCTGAGTGGATAACAGCACTTGATTTTTTTCTGGAGGATCTGAGTTCAATTCCCAGCACTTACAATTAGCTCAGGAGGTGTGATGTTTTGCTCTCTGTGGACACTTGCACTCATGAAGACACACATTCCTACTCATAATTGTTTTTAATCTTTAAATATATATATATATATATACATATACATATATATGTGTGTGTATATATATATATGTGTGTGTGTGTGTGTGTGCGTGAATTGAAAAGTTAAGTTGGGAGTGGTGGCTATATGGTGTATTTAATTAAAGAATTAAGTTTACTTGTAAAATTAATGACTTCAAAGAGAACACAAAGAGACAAATTAAGAAAATAATTAAAAATGGACGAAGTTAGTGGGACCAGCTGTATCAGCCCCTTTTATGTGGAGGAGCTCTGAGGAAACTAAGGGACTTGGCTTTTCCTGCCTCCCTTCCAGCCATTGGTGTTAGTACACTTGGATGGATTCATCTCCCCACCTAGGTCTTCCAGGTCCCAATTTAAAAAAAAAAAAAAGAAAGAAAAGAAAAGAAAGTCCTGTCCCAAGTCCCTGCTAAGGCTGCTTCCAAGCCTTCTCCATCTGGTCTTGGTCTGGGCTGCCACCACCCATGGAGCCCCCAGACCACAGGGTGGCCCGCTGCCAGCCCTCTAGGAGGGTGATAGTGCTCAGGGTTTCAGTTCCCGAGCAGTTGGACACACCTCTCCTCCTTCTAAGCACCCCAGATTTCAAAGACATAAACTTCTGGCAGGCTCTACGTGCCTCCCGGGAAGCCGTGTTGAGTCTTGCTCCAAACCTAGAATGCTGTTTGCTGGCCCATGGAAGCCAACCCAGTGGAGTTCGGATCTCCTTATCCTTAGGTTTGATGTGACCACACTTGCCCCTGGGTAGGGCTGCTCAGTCACAGGTAATGGGAACATTTGGGTGTCTTCTTCAGGGAAGATATTGCCAAACAGTTGTTCAGCGCAAAAAGGGTGCCAAGGCCAGAGTAAAGGAACAGGTCCACCTGTTCCGCCTTAGGGAACTAGGGAGCTATGGGGAAGGGGACTTACAGGAGCCTAGGTGACAAGGCAGCACAGGTGTCTCCAGCTGCTGGTCCCTTGCCCCAGCAGTAGGTACTGTGGATAGCCTCATGGAGGCCTGGTGCCATTAGGGGTTTGAGCCTCCTGCCCCTGTTAAGCTTCACTAATGTTCTGAGTCTTAGGAGCTTCAATCTTCCCTTGAGAAGGGAATTTCAAGACACAGTTTCATTTAGCCCAGACTGGCCTCACATGGCTCTGCAGTTGAGAATGACTTTGAACATGGATCCTCCTGCCCTGATATCCCAAGTGCTAAGATTACAGGTATGGACCCCCATGCCCAGCTTCATTGATTTATGACTGGTATACAGCCATAAGTTTCCTCCTGCGTTGTCACAGTGATGTCGTTAAACATTTTTCTCACATGGTTCTCTCTCATATTCCCCTCCTGTGTCTCCCCCACAACCAGTTCCCTTCCTTCCCCCAGTTGATCCCAACCTGGCTTTTCCTTATCTTTTGTTATTGTTTGCTTTTCTAGACAGGGTTTCTCTGTGTAGCCCTGGCTGTCCCGGAACTTGCTCTGTAGATCAGGCTGGCCTCAAACTCACAGAGATCTGCCTGCCTCTGCCTCCTGAGTGCTGGGATTATAGGCATGTGCCAACACCTCAGGGTTAGAAACAATGACGTTTCAAGGAATAATTCCAACAAAACACCCCCCTTCTCTATTATGCCGAAGGTGTGGCAAAGGCAGACATTGGACTAATGAATGGAGATCAGCAATGGACAGACAGACAAGGTAATCCCTTGCCTTTGCTGTAGGGAAACTCTCCAAGGTCCTCTTGCAGGCCCCCATGTCAAATTCTGTTCAGTCCTTTCCTGCCATCATGGAAGAAACTCATTCCCAGAGCAATTAAAGGACCTAATACCTATTATGAAAAACCATACTGCTATGGATAATAGAACAGCTATAGAAGAGAGTACAGAAAATCAGGAGAAACCATGAATCAAAATTGATAAAGATTTGATTTAGTAACTCCCCAGAGTTAGGGTTGGGGAAGGATTTTTTTTTTCATCTTTTCAGGAAAAATAAAAACAACCATATTAAAGAATTTGAAGACATTAGGACAAATAAGCATCCAAAGAAGAAGGGAGAACTACCTCAAAAAAATCAGCAAGAAAAGGGATAATCTGACCTAATGAGATCTCTGAAGTCTCCAAAAAGATCATGAGATCCAATGACGAAGATTCCACATGGACTATGATAAAGACATCCAACTGACAAACACTGCCTAAAGATTGGCTCTGGACTATAAACTGCTCAGGACAATTTTCAGACATCTAGCTGAAATGATCAACGCTCACACACTACTATAGCCAGGACTTGAGACAAGCCCTGCACTTCCCCATTATGCAGAGACTGGACAACAAATGATACAGCTACCTCTCCTGTGATTTGACGATTAACCCCAAATTTTTCTTTTCAGGATCCCTCAAAGATGCCTTCGCCCTCACATGGCAGGAAGTAAATTGAAGAACAGGACCTACACATTGCAGAGAGGAGGGGTGGGTGGTTGTTGGTTGTTTGATGAGTTGTGGATATTTGTCATTGTTTTGGTGGTTGATTAAGTGGTTATTGGTAATGGTCAGGAAAAAAGCTAAACTAAGGAGGTTAGATACAGGATTCTTGTTTGGAAAAAAAAAAAGGAAAAGAAAGAAAATGAAGGTATAGATATGAGAAGACAAAAATGTAGATTACTGCATCTACTTTTAGAAAGCAACTACTAGTTTTAAATACTTTACATTGGGTTAGATTTTTGTATATTGTATACAAATTTTGTATATTGATACAAATTTGAGATTAATTTTGTTAAAAAAATACAGTATGTATACTTCTAATCTCATTCAAGGTACTGTACCTTTACAGCTCATTTAACAGTGTAATGCAAATTGCTATTCCTTGAAAGTTATTACTAACTAATTAGGATATAAAAGAACGCAAGTTAGTATTTAGTCACCTATTACAATTGAACATGTAGTTAGGTTAGGTAAGTGTTTAAGGTCAAAAAGAGTTATATTGTAGATAAACAGGTCATCTTCAAACACTTCAGAGATCTACAGAATATGGATTTTAAGATGGTTTAATAACCTAGATTCTTTTTTTTTTTATATATATATATATGACTTTGAGACTTGTCTGCTCTCGGCAGTACCAATCCACTTCAGGGAAGATGATGGGCATCAAAGAAACTCCATATGGAGTTTATTTTCTTTATGGCAAAAGTTACCACTGGCAAGAAAGTGCCCTTGCCTTACCTGCTGACAGTATGCTGTCCAAAATAGGACAGAAAAGAGAGGATGCCGAACCTTGCCAAGACAAGGTAGGGAAGCCCTTTAGAAAATCCTGCTTCACAGATGAGTCTGTCAGATATGTTAGGCCTGTAGACAAAGATGGATGCCCAACGTTGCAAAGAAATCTTGGGTGAGTGTCCAGGCAGCCAGTTGTTTCTGTCATTTCTCACAGTTTTTGGAAGTCAAAACTTGTTTGAACTTCTTGCTTACTTAGGTAATATTATTTCCTTCTCGGGTCTCTGAGGGAGTTGAAGATTAGATAGTTATAGTTATTGTTTTCCTTGTTATCAAATCCAGAAAAGAACCTCACTGAAGATGTGTAAAGTGTATAACTTTGGAGACATCAAGAGATAGTTTTCGGTTGGAATACAAGTTAGGACAGAAAGTGAATGAAGTGCAGCATTTTGGACTCATGGAAATAGGATAAATGATGGAGTATCTTCTCCGAATCTGTGAAATGTTAAAGGGCGGGTGAATGAGTGCCCAGCTGAAGAGCTCCCGCACATCCACGCCTTTGAGCAGAAAACTCTGACCCCAGAGCAGTGGACCCCAGAGTGGCAGAAATGAGCGGCCCAGACACGAACAGCCATTAAGTTGTAAATCGGGACCAGCTGTATCAGCCCGTTTTATGTGGAGGAGCTCTGAGGAAACTAAGGGACTTGACTTTTCCTGCCTCCCCTCCAGCCATTGGAACTAGGACAATTGGATGGATTCCTCTCCCCACCTAGGTCTTTCAGGTCCCAACTTAAAAATAAAATAAAATAAAAATAAAGAAAGTCCTGTCCCAAGTCCCTGCTAAGGCTGCTTCCAAGCCTTCTCCATCTGGTCTTGGTCTGGGCTGCCACCACCCATGGAGCCCCCAGACCACAGGGTGGCCCGCTGCCAGCCCTCTAGGAGGGTGATAGTGCTCAGGGTTTCAGTTCCCGAGCAGTTGGACACACCTCTCCTCCTTCTAAGCACCCCAGATTTCAGAGAAGACATAAACTTCTGGCAGGCTCTACGTGCCTCCCGGGAAGCTGTGTTGAGTCTTGCTCCAAACCTAGAATGCTGTTTGCTGGCCCATGGAAGCCAACCCAGTGGAGTTCAGATCTCCTTATCCTTAGGTTTGATGTGACCACACTTGCCCCTGCGTAGGACTGCTCAGTCACAGGTAATGGGAACATTTGGGTGTCTTCTTCAGGGAAGATATTGCCAAACAGTTGTTCAGCGCAAAAAGGGTGCCAAGGCTAGAGTAAAGGAACAGGTCCACCTGTTCCGCCTTAGGGAACTAGGGAGCTATGGGGAAGGGGACTTACAGGAGCCTAGGTGACAAGGCAGCACAGGTGTCTCCAGCTGCTGGTCCCTTGCCCCAGCAGTAGGTACTGTGGATAGCCTCATGGAGGCCTTGTGCCATTAGGGGTTTGAGCCTCCTGCCCCTGTTAAGCTTCATGAACCTTCTGAGTCTTAGGAGCTTCAATCTTCCCTTGAGAGGGAATTTCAAGACACAGTTTCATTTAGTCCAGACTGGCCTCACATGGCTCTGCAGTTGAGGATGACTTTGAACATGGATCCTCCTGCCCTGATATCCCAAGTGCTAAGATTACAGGTATGGACCCCCATGCCCAGCTTCATTGATTTATGACTGGTATACAGCCATAAGTTTCCTCCTGTGTTGTCACAGTGATGACGTTAAACATTTTTCTCACATGGTTCTCTCTCATATTCCCCTCCTGTGTCTCCCCCACAACCAGTTCCCTTCCTTCCCCCAGTTGATCCCAACCTGACTTTTCTTATCTTTTGTTATTGTTTGCTTTTCCAGACAGGGTTTCTCTGTGTAACCCTGGCTGTCCTGGAACTTGCTCTGTGGACCAGGCTGGCCTCGAACTCACAGAGTTCTCCCTGCCTCTTCCTCCTGAGTGCTGGTATTATAGGCATGTGCCAATACCTAAGGGTTAGAAACAATGTTTTTTCAAGGAATAATTCCAACAGAACAGCCCTCCCTTCTGGATTATGCAGGAGGTTTGGCAAATCAGACATTGGACTAATGAATGGAGATCAGCAATGGACAGACAAGGTAATCCCTTGCCTTTGCTGTCAGCAATCACCCAGAGGGGCCTTTCACATGCCCCCATGTCAAATTTGGTTCAGTCCTTTCCTTCCATCATGGAAGAGACTTCTTCCCAGAGCAATTAAAGAACCTAATGCCTTTTATGATAAATCACACTGCTATGGATGATAGAACAGCTATAGAAGAGAGAAAAAATCAGGAGAATCCATAAATCAAGATTGATAAAGATTCGATTTAGAAACTCTCCAGAGTTAGGGTTGGGGAAGGACTTTTTTTCGTCTTTTCAGGACAAATAAAAACAACCATATTAAAGGTTTTAAAGACATTAGGACAAATAAGCACCCAAAAAAGGGATAACTAGCCCCCCCAAAAAAAATCCAAGAAAAGGGATAATCTGACCTAATGAGATCTCTGAAGACTCCAAAAAGATCATGAGATCCTATGTCTTTGATTCCACACGGACTATAATAACGCCATTAAGCTGACAAACACTGCCTAAGGACTGGCTCTGGACTACATACTGCTCAGGACAATTTTGAGATGGATATCTGAATGATCAAGCCTCACACATTACTATAGCCAGGACTTGAGACAAGGCCTGCATTATGCAGAGACTGAACAACAAATAATACAGCTACCTCTCCCATGATTTGACAGTTAACCCAGCATAGGACTGACACCTACTGTAGATGTAACCATCTTATTAAATAAGAAACACAGAGCCAAATGCAGAGTTAAAAGCCCAAGAGGTCAGAGCAGTAGCTGAGAGCTGAGACCAAGACCGCCTTACCACCCACTGCCGATGCCGTCCTTCCCCTGAGCAAGAGACCTACTTCCTGTATGTCTGTCTTTTTATTGACTTTCTGTTCTGCCTTCTCATTGGTAGTAAACCCAACCACATGACCTCATCACTGCCTGTCTATACAGACCTCCAGGTCTCTATGGTTGGTATTGAGATTAAAGGCGTGTGTCTCCATGCTGGCTGTATCCTTGAACATACAGAGATCTGTCTGTCATGTGATTTGGATTAAGGGCGTGTGCTACCACTGCCAGACTTCTGCTATGGCTTGCTATTAGCTCTGACCCTCAGGCACTTTTATTTATTAACATACAAATCACATTTGAAAACACATTTCAGCACAAATAAAATATTACCATGTGTACTCCAAGATAAGGGCAGATCTTGCTCTCTGCTGAGCTGTGCTGAGGTCCTGAGCCAGGAGGTAAGATGGGAGGTGCTGTCTGGGGTGGGGCTGGGATAGGAATGGGATCAGGGTCAGGACAGGACCAGGTTCCTGAGGGTCCTGCCTGTGGGACCCAGGAGGTGGTAGCAGGCAGCCTCACCTCCTTCATGTCTTCATAGAAGAGATAGAGAACAGGGTGGGTGTGTGCCAGCTCCCACCACTCCTTCACGTGCTGGAACCACGACCCATAGGACACTGGGGACAAGACGGCACAGACACAGGCCTGTTAGCTCCAGCTCTGCCCCTGGGTCCAGCCCCCTCCTGACTACAGACTCAGATTCACCTTTCCCATCCATGAAGTTCTCCAGGAAGCTCTCCCAGGTGCCTGGATCAGGGTGCACCTTGGCCATGTTGTAGAAATGATAATAGGAGACAGCCACATCCTTTGGATTTCGAGCAAAATAAATCACCTGCAAGGGCAGAGGATCCCTAGTTCTGGTTCCTTCTGCTGTCCTGTCACCCTTCACAGGACCCAGTGAGGTGCCATACTTTCTAGCACTGGGGATTCTCAGCACTTCTTTTGGGGAAGGCAGAAGAGAACACAGGACTAGAAGTTGACTTGTTGAGATTTCATGGTATGTGCACCACTGACCTAAGATTTCACCTTTGATGCCAGAGTCCTGACTATTCCATGAACTATATTTTATCTGACTCCTTTATTGTCAACACAGCCACGTGGTAGGTCAGAGTTCCACCATCCCCTCTATCTCTGTCCTGTGAGCTTCTGTAGCTCACACTGAAGAATTCATTTTCCTTGTTACCTGAGCCCTGCCACAGTGACAGCCAGAGATCGTCCATCCAAGATGAAACCGGGCCGGGCGGTGGTGGCGCAGGCCTTTAATCACAGCACTTGGGAGGCAGAGCCAGGCAGATCTCTGTGAGTTCAAGGCCAGCCAGGGCTACCAAGTGAGTTCCGGGAAAGGCGCAAAGCTACACAGAGAAGCCCTGTCTGGAAAAACCAAAAAAAAAAAAAAGGGGGGGGGGGCTTGAGTAGTCCCACAATTCTCAGCAGAACAAACCAAAGCTAGAATGACCCCAGGAATCCTTGCATCCTCTCCCCTTTTCCCCCCTTTCGTCCCCCTCTCCCCCTCTTTCCCTTCCTCCCTCCTTTCCTTTATTTTTTTGTGTCTTTTTTTTGTTTTGTTTTTATTTTGTTTTTTTTTTTCAAGACAAGGTTTCTCTGTGTAGCTTTGGAGCCTGTCCTGGAACTCACTTTGTAGACCAGGCTGGCCTGGAACTGATAGAGATCCACCTGCCTATGCCTGCTGAGTGCTGGGATTAAAGGCATGTGCCACCACTACCTGGCTTCCCTGGCTTCTTGAAACAGGGTCAAAAACATCTCAGACTGGTCTTGAACTTATTGTGATCCCTTTGCCTCTACTTCCCATGTGCTGGAAGGTACCATCATAACTGGTGTTTCTTGTTTTTTGTTTTTACCTTGATCTTCTGATCCAGCAGACTCTAGGAAGCAAGGACAGGGGCAGATGCGTCTTAAGAAGCGGTGGGGCTGGTGTCTCTTCCAAAGATTCAAGACCTACAGTTGAACAGAGAACTTTGTTAAGAGGTCCTACCTCTCTCCACTTGTGTCTAGCACCCTAGTGCTCATACCTGAGGGAACTCCTGGGCATCTGAACTCAAGGAAGGGCACCCGGTCATAGATGGGGGCCCGGTGACACTTTTCTAGCTGGCCGTCCTGGTAGATCATGTCCAGGATCTCACTCATCCAGGTAGTACCAGGATGAAGGTAAGGAAGGCCCAGAGTCTGGACCTGCTTGCCAAAGTGAGGTCTATAAGACATTAGGGAAACCCTTGTGATAGTATTCTGAACCTCCTCTAGGAGAGACAACCCTTGGAAACAAGCCAGTGTCCTGACATCTTACTAAAGACTCCTTTAAGAAAAAACTCCCCTCCTTTGTTCTCTCTCTCTCTCTTCCCTCTTGCCAGAGGTAGAGCTCTCCTCCCTTCCCCCTCTCTCTCCCTCTCTTCTTCCTATCTCTGTTTAATAATAAACTTTCCTTGTGGACAATTGTCCTGCCCCACACTGCAGCCACAGTGTGGTCAAAACTGAGTGCTTTAGGTGGGGGGTCTTGGACAGGTGGCAACTTCAGCAGAGGAACTGCTGTAGCCTCCAAAAATGCAGAACTGGGCTTTTTGGTGCCTTCCCTTTGTTCAGAGACTCTGAGTGGGCGGGGCTTGGAGAAACAGGAATGGATATTTCTGGATCTTGCAGGAGGGAGCTGGAGGTCCCAACCAAACAGAAGGTAGTTGGGTGAACTAACACCATTATGAGTGGATGTGGATGATCCTAAGGGTTGCTTGAACGTTCAGGCTTAGGTTGTAGTCACAAAAATCTGAATTTGAACCCCATCTTTGCCACTTACTGCTTGTGGGCCTTGGTGATTTATTTCTCTAGATTCAGTTTCCCACAAGTACTAAATGAACAGTCCTTTGTGGGGTTATTAGGAAAATGACCTGAACAAAAGCAGTTGGCATGTGGTAGTGCTTAGTAAGGAACAGCTGTTCTCTCCCTGTTAGGTTTTCTGGAGAACGAGAACCAGTAGGATGCAGCACAGAGGTACATGAGAGAGAGTGTTAGCATGGGTTGGGTCACGGGGAATGGAGCTGAGAAGTCTGATGGGCTACCATCTACAAGCTGCAGGCCCAAGAAAGCCAAAGTAGGTCCAGTCTAAACCCAAAAGCCTGAGAACTGCAGTTTGGATGATAAGCATTTCTGGAAACACCCTCACAAACTCCCAGAAATAATGTTTTAATAACTGTAGGACAGCCAGCTTGACACATACAATTAGCCATTATATTTTATCTGGGACTCAAACCCCAGGCCTTGGGTAGGCTAAGCTGTGTTCACTGTCCAGCAGGACCCATGTGTTCTTTTTTTTTTTTCCCCTTTCAAGACAGGGTTTCTCTGTGTAGCCCTGGCTGTCCTGTAACTTTGTAGACCATGCTGACCTCAGGCTCACAGAGATCTGCCTGCCTCTGACTCCCAGATGCTGGGTTAAAGGCACCTGCTGCCACCACCTGGCAGCTCTGTGTTCTTTTCAATTGCTACATTGACCATGGGCATGCTGGTGATGGCTTCTGTGTAACCATAGTGATAGGCTGGTCAGTCAAGTAGCAGCTTACAGGAGACAAAATGTTTCTTCCATGATGTCCTTTCCTATGGAAAATGCTGAGTTTGCAACAAAACTTGAGTTTAGAGGAAGAGCTGGAATGTGATTTACTGGTGTTCCTGAGTTACTTACTTCTCACTTTGAGCAGCAGAGAACCATGCTTTCGCAGGGTCTTCCCCCTGCTCACCTGTCCACCCTGAACCTTCTCTCTGGTAGCTCAGTGGGGCCTTATCCTCTCTCTGGTTTTCTCACTCAGCAGGTAGCCTCTTTCCCACTAGTTCCTAAGGCTTTAGCAAAGCCTGGAGGTTGATTGTTCTTATATTTGTCCCAGTCATCTCTAATCCAAGCTCCTCCTGATTCACTGCATCCTATTATTCTAAATAATGCAAGATTTCTTTTTTTTTTTTCTGAACCAGAGTCTTATCAACCATTTTCAGAACCTACACTTTTGTGAGTGACCTTGAACTTGCTTTGTAGACCAGGCTGGCCTCAAACACAGAAACCTGCCTTCCTCTTCCTCCAGAGTGCTGGAATTAAAGGAACATGCCACCATGCCTAGCATTACTAGACTTTTATCTCTCTCAAGATTTACTTATAAGTATTTTAACTTCATGTATGTATGTGCATCATGTGCATGTCTGGGCCCCTCAGAGGTCAGTAGAGGATGTCTGATTTCTTGGAACTGGTGTTACAGTTGTGAGCCTTCTTGTGGGTACTGGAACTGAACCCAGGTCCTCTGCAAAAGCAGCAAATGCTCTTAACTGCTGAGCATCTCTCCAGCCCCATAATTAGACCTTTTGTACTTTTTGACATTTCAATTTTGAGGATAATCAGATTTGGAGAGTCTCACTATTTAATAGCCCCAGCTAACCTTGAATTCAAGTTACTCCTGCCCTGTCTCCAATATGTTGGGATTACAGGCATGCCATCATGGCTCTTTATACTTTTTTTTTGTACAGGGTCCACTATGTAGCTCTGGCTGTCCTGTAACTCAGTCTGTAGACCAGTGTGAGAACTCACAGAAATCTGCCTGCCTCTGCCTCCCACGTCCTGGGATTGAAGGTATTTGCCCCTACACCTGGCTTTTCTTTTCTGGCACATAATTCTTCTTCATGTGAAAATAAATAATCCTGTGGTGCTGAAAATACTGTTTAGAGGCTGGAGAGGTGGCTCAGCAGTTAAAAATACTTGTTCTTTTTTTTTTTTTCTGAAAGTAAATGTGGTGAACTTTATTTTACTAACATATTCCACTTAATTCAAAATATTTAAATATGCAATCAGTTTCCGAGTATGGAGAGGTGGCCCAGCAGCCAAGAGCACTCTCTTCTTGCTCTTACCTGATCAGTTTGCCATTTCCTACCCTGTAGTAAACCTTTTAATTTGGCTTCCTCAGTGCTTCTAGCCTCACTTTTTAACCCTAACATTCCTTTTAACGCTAAGGTCTGTTTTTACCATGCCAATAGCAAAACTGTAATTTTTATCATGAATTTTCATAGGTACATTATTTACAGTAGCCAAAAAGTTAGCACAAATCAAATATCCACCAGTTGACAAATTGATGGAATGTTGTATATCAAAATAATGGAATATTATTCAGCAGTAGGAAGAAATTAAGTGTAATGTAGGCAAATCTTAAAAACAAAAGAAAACAGAGTAGATGAGTGTTTGCCCAGGACTAGGGTGATTGGCATTATACACCCAAGTCAGTGTGGTTTTATATTCAGGGTTATACTTTTTTAAAATGGTTTTTCAAGACAGAGTTTCTCTGTGTAGCTTTGGCAACTTTCCTGGAACTCACTCTGTAGCCCAGGTTTGCCTGAAACTCAAAGAAATCCTCCTGCCTTTGCCTACCTAGTGCTGGGATTAAAGGCATGAGCGACCAACACCCAGTGATTATGCATGTTTTTAGCACAATTTCTCACCTGACAGAAAAAGCCATGTGCCCTTTTAATAGTCTCTTTCTGTTCTCACTATTCATTCCCTACTCAGATTTGCTTATTCTGGATATTTCTTATAAATGGAAACAAACAGCCGGACATGGTATACATGCCTGTAATCTTAGAACCCTGGAGCTTAAGGCAGAAGGATCATGAAAGTGAAGCTAGTCTGGGCTACATGAGAAGACTTTGTCTCAAAAAAATAATAATAATAATACAAAATAAAATAAATCTGTTGTGACTGCTTTTTTTTTGTTTTTTTTTTTTTGTTGTTTTTTTTTGTTTTTGTTTTTCGAGACAGAGTTTCTTTGTGTAGCTTTGTGCTTTTCCTGGAACTCGCGTTGGAGACCAGGCTAGTCTCGAACTCACAGAGATCCGCCTGCCTCTGCCTCCTGAGTGCTGGGCTTAAAAGTGTGTGCCACCACCACCCTGGCTCCCTAAGTTGTTTCTTTGTTTTTTTCTTTCTTTCTTTCTTTCTTTCTTTCTTTCTTTCTTTCTTTCTTTCTTTCTTTCTTTCTTTCTTTCTTTCTTTCTTTCTTTCTTTCTCTCTTTCTTTCTTTTTCTTTTTTTCTTTCTCTTGTTTCTCTCTCTTTTTTTCTCTCTCTCTCTTTCTTTCTTTCCTTTCTTTCTTCTTTCTCTTTTTTGAGACAGGGTTTCTCTGTGTAGCCTTGGAGCCTGTCTTAGAACTCACTTTGTAGACCAGAGCTCCACCTGCCTCTGCCTCCGAGTGCTGTGATTAAAAGTGTGCATTACCACCGCCTGGCCCCTTAGTTGTTTTTGATGAGGGTGTTTTTAATCCTAGCAATTGAAACTCTAACTAATGGGGCTGGAGAAAGGGCAAGGCAGTTAAGAGAACCTGCTGCTCTCCCAGAGGTCCTGAGTGCAATTCCCAGCAACCACATGGTGCCATCTGATGCCCTCTTCTGGTATGCAGGCTTACATGCAGGTAGAGCACTCGTATACATAAAATATATGAATAAACAAATAAATAAAAAGAAAAAAAATAAAAGGAACCCTAACTAAGAGAGATTGGTATTAGGAGTGGAATATTGCTGTGACAGACCTACATATATTGTTTTCAGGAGAATTATGGACTTAGGAACTTTGGGGCTGGAAAAGCAGTTGGGTGCTTATTGCTTCATGGGCTGTTTGTTCTGTGGAGCTTGGGAGATAAGGCATTCTGGAGAGATGCCAATGATGGAGGCCTGACTTGTAAAATTTGAGAGTCCCTCAAAGCCTTTCAGGACAGTTTGTGTAATATATTTGAATTAAGAATCTACGGTGTCTGGTCAGCTGAAGCTGAAGAATCAGAGACCAACCCACTAAAGTGGGACAATCAGTGCTGGTTAGCTGGAGTTGAGAAATAAGCAGTGGTTGATAAGAGACCAGCTTCAGAAACTGTGATCCAGAGAGAGCCAAGGCTGCATCTCCAGCTGGCAACCGAACTTGATACTATGTAAGAACCTCCCTGCATCACTGGTTGTGGTGGCATGAGAGCTTCAGAATTTGAAGGGATCCTGGAGAGCAGCCGAGGCCTGGCATGTGAGAAGCCATTGGTTAAGTGCAGCCTCAGCTGCAGTGGAAACTCTGGGATGGAAGGGGTCTTGGAGGGCGGCTGAGGCTTGGCACCGCGTGGCAGGGGCCCTGAAGAGAACCCCGGAGAGGCTATTGGTGCGGTGCCACCCAGTTGTAGTAGAGACACCAGCTTATTTGGAGGTGCCATGATCATGGGATGATTGCTAAGGACAGCAGCAGCTCTGGAATGGGGCTGGCCTGAGCCTTTGCACCAAGCTGTGTTCTGTGAAGGACAGGACTGGAGAGACAGCTGTGAATGGAAATGAGGACATGGCACTCCAGTGTAGTGCTGAGGAGAAGGATTGTAGTGTAGATAGGAGAGAGAATACGCCAGGGGCATCCGGAAGAATTCACATTGAACTAGATCATGAGAGGAGATGGGTGGGTGGTGGGGGGAGGGGGCCAAGAGGATTAAGAGAGAACCAAAAGAGCACGTGACCAAAATGGTGTGGTTATATAGGTACAAGAAGCTGGGAAAGGGAAGAGAAGTCCCCTGGGCTAGAGAGGTTTAAGGAGGGCCAAAGTGAGAAGTGCTGAGAAGCCACAGGTGCTGAGTGAGCCTGGAGTCCAGGCAGACACTTTGTGTGCTAATAGGCAACACAGTTAGCCATTTGTCCTGAGTTTCTTTGGGACCTAACCTTGCAGCCTTTTTGTTGATAATAAAAGGTGACATAATCTCCTGTGTACCTGATTCTTAGCTGAAATTGGGGTGTGGTAGTAGGGGCCCAGGGAGGTTGGAGTCAAGGCCCAGAAGGGAGAGAGAAGTGCATGCTGGGGTCACATCTGTTTCCATCACTGCCCAGGTCCTGAGGGACCACCTGGGGCTAGTGAAGTGCATGCCCCCTTTGGAGCAGCCTGGGATGCAGGTTCTGAATGAACGCTTGGACAGCTGGAGCATTGCAGGCAGTCTGGGAACAGTTTGCACTCTCCAGATGATGGAAACAGATGGGACAGATACAGAGTAGGGACAGAAGCTAAGTGTAGGGGAAAGTGTTTTATCTCAGGTGTACTTTTGAAACTTTCAGGCCCATAGTCCTGGTAGTTGGGGATGTGGAGGTAGTCCCAAGGCAGGCATTGGGTGTGTGTAGGGTGAGGGAAGAGATAGATATCCCACCCTTAGGAATAGGCAGTAGGCAGGGAGGCTTAGGCTGTTGGTTGACAGGAGTACTCACCTGGAGTCCGTTTGACCTGTGACAGGTAGGTACAAGTCATAGCTCACTGAAGTTTACATGAGCTTTTTTTTTAAAATTTACAAAAAGGGGTACAAGTTTTTGATGTATTAGCATTATCACTGTTGGTAATCTGTACTGAGATCCTCATTGTGTTTGTAAAGAGTTGAGTCATAGCAAAAGCTGTGGTTTGGGGTTTAAAGCGAGAACACTCTTTCTCCAGAGGGCTGGATGTGTAGATTGGACAGAGATGTTTTCAGCATAGTGAGAAGCACTTTTAAATCTCTACTTAGAAGACAACCAAGGACATTTACAGTTTTGAACTTGTGACTTGGTAACAGTCATTGCTTTACCAGGGCTGGATAAATAGCCTATCAGAACTCCACTGATTAATATTAAAACTCTGAACTTTAGAAATCTTAGTATAACAATAGCAAAGAAGAGAAGAAATCTGAAACCTTCCTCATTTTCGCATACCTTAAATCAGTTCCTCAGACCTTTATAGCTTGCATTTACACGCTTTACGTCACTTTGTTATACCCTCAGAACTTAAACGTTCACATCCTTAGACCTCTACAACTCTCACTTCTTTCTTAGATTCTCACAACTTACATAAATTTCAAACCTTTTTTTCCATCTAATCAAATACCATGAAACACAGGTGGTGGATTATTGAGAGCATTGTAAATAAAGCAAGTTCATTAAATAAAGGAATAATAAAAGTTTACACTGAAACCTGTTTTGTGAGTTTCTCTCTTTTAGTGTGAAGCAAGGTAAACTGTCTGCCTTTCTTAGCAGGGGACCTAGCAGCTCTAGAAAAGGGAGGCCTGATTTTTACTGATATGAACTGAACTCAACTGTCTTAGTTAGGGTTTCTGTTGCTGTGAAGAGACACCATGACCATGGCAATGGCAACCCTTATAAAGGAAAACATTTAATTGGGGTGACGGCTTACAGTTTCAGAGGTTTAGTCCATTATCATCATGGTGGGAGCAACGGGGGCTGGGAGTGTGGTGGCATGTAGGCAGACATGGTGCTGGAGAATTCTGTATCTTGATCCAAAGGCAACAGGAAGTGAACTGTCTCATGGGCATGACTTGAGCATATGAGTGGAGTCCTCAAAGCCTGCCTCCACAGTGACACCCTTCCTCCAACAAAACCACACTTACTCCAACAAGGCCACACCTCCTAATAGTGCCACTCCCTTTGGGGGTCATTTTCTTTCAAACCACAACATGGACTGACCAAGAAACTGTAGCCTTGGGAGGAGGAACTGGTTTGCTTGCATCTGTTAAACTGATAAAGCCACAGTTAGTCATCAGCATCATCACATCTGAGAAGGATAAGTTAGAGCAGGAAGTATAATCCAAATGGCCTCAATATCAATTAATGACAGAGACTTAACAGCTACTGGATGATTAACCTATGCTCCTGTGGTGATCTCAGTGGCTTTGTTGGGAGCAGAAGAAGTTGGTATTCGGCTGTCACACAGGACTGTGTTAAATCTTCAGCTGCCAGACCCAGAAGGTCTCAGTTTTTCCTGTGGAGGAGGAACTTGGAAACACTGACCTACTTTGGCAAGGCAGAGTAGAACAGTCAGCCCAACAGTGTTCACGGTTTGGGCAGGACCTGGCAGTGGATGAGGCATGGGCAGTTCTTTTTGTAGTGATTAGCATTAATACAATCTGTGTAGAGTCATCTGTGCCCCATCATCTCCTTTGGAGACCTCAGGGTCATTGCTAGGAGCTGGCATTTCTGTCTATTACAGGAAGCTTTTTTTTTTTTTTTTAAATTAAACACTTTAAATGCCATATTCAGCAGATCTCTGAAGAGTTTGAGGACCATTATCTATTAACACATTTCATATGGCTCATGAGTTTTCTGTGTTTCGTACACCATCTTTTAAGGACTACTCATGAGTTTTCTCATTTTTCACATACTGTCTGTGATAGACCTAAGATGTCAACACTAGATGTCAACACTCTGTCTTGTCCACTTCAAATGAAGTGATTTCATTGGCAGAAACCATGCAGGTTAATCTACAAAAACTGTATAATTGCACGAACCCATAAAGCATTGCAGTTACATAGTATTTTGGTCATTCGAATAGTCTTTTCTTCATGTTACTGGTGCTTTTAGAAATGACCTCTCTTGGAAAAAGGAGGAAACCCAATGAAACCAGTGAAACTGATGTACTTCCAGAAGTATTCAACGACAATCTATCAGATATTCCTAGTGAGGTTGAAGATGTGGATGACTGCTTTTGACAATGCTGGAGATAATTCTACAGATTCTACTGACAGTAAAAT
Organism: Peromyscus leucopus; assembly: GCF_004664715.2. NCBI lineage: Eukaryota > Metazoa > Chordata > Mammalia > Rodentia > Cricetidae > Peromyscus > Peromyscus leucopus. The sequence continues at coordinate 78,005,141 of NC_051063.1, read as the reverse complement.
TAATAACTTGGAAGGAAACCCAAGGCAGCGGTGCTTTCAAGAGATTCCTACATTGACGAAGCTACTGATAATTTTTGGTCTTAATTGGCACACCACCAACTTACAAACATTTGAAGGTCATGCCGGGGTCACTATATTCCCTTCTCAGCGTGACTCTGTACCCTCTGTGACCAATCTCTTTTTTGGTGATGAATTTAATGTCTCATTTGGTGTTGAGTTGTTTGAGATGTTGTACAAAGAGCTGTCCAACCATCATGATCAAATTGCAGTGAAACTCAAAACACCATCTAGAACTCTGAAGTGGCCTCCAGATACACAGAAGGACATCAAGAAATTCCTTGACTTAATTATTCTGATGGGCCAAACAAGAAAATATAGCTTGGGAGACTATTGGTCAACAGATCCTTTGATATGCACCCCTATATTTCCACAGACAATGGGTCGCTATAGATTTGAGCAAATATAGACATTCTGGCATTTCAATGAGAATGCCAAAAAGGACAGTCTCTTGGGGAGACTTTTCAAGCTCCAACAGGATTATTTCCTGCATAAATTTCAAACAATATACAAACCAAAGCAACAGTTGTCTTTGGATAAGGGAGTGATTCCAGGGAGAGTGCATTTATAATTTCCCACGCACAACTTAATGGAAATAACAAAATATAATATATAAAAGATGTATTATGTATACAGCATTATGTCTGCATGTTGGTCTACACACCAGAAGAGGGCACCAGATCTCATTATAGATGCCTCTGAGCCACCATTAGGTTGCAGGGAATTGAACCCAGAACCTCTGGAAGAGCAGTCAATACTCTAAACCTCTAAGCCATCTCTCCAGCCCCACAAGACATTTTTGTTTAATTTTTTTAACCCTACATGCACGCACCCACACACTCACACGCACACCCCTTTTGCATAGTGTTTTTCTATAGAGCCCAGTCGGCAGTAATATACCTGTATTATTCTTTGAGCTCAACATCTTGTTTTTCAAGAGGCTGCTTGTCACCTCAGCGGGTTGTTCCCCAGCTCTCTCTGTTTCTTTGTTACACCCCCAATGCCTAGGAAGATGTTCTTCGGTGTGCATTTCACACACACTAAGAAGGGATCTCCTCTGGTACCAGATCATTTCTCATGATAAACCTTGTCTCTTGTCTTCATCCCACATGGTCTTCTACCTCTCTGAGCCCTTCTTAGAAAACGCTGAGCTTCTACTTATATTCCTCTGGGTGAGGTTATACAAAGAGTGGGCATGAGCCCATGTGTCCCTTCCCTCCTTAGGATCCCCGTTGTGCACCCTCAGCATCCTGTCCCATGAAAGCCTTTTCCTCCCTTTTCTTCCCTGTCCCAGTGCTAGGATGGAACCTAGGCCTGTGCACACTAGGCAAACACTACCACTGAGCTACACACCCAGTATTTGTTTTCTTTCCTCTTTTGAAATAAGTTTTCATGTAGCTTAGTCTGGCCTGGAATGTGGAGTTTTCCCCTGTGCTTCCTGAGTAGGTGGAATTGCAGGTGTCTACCACCATCCCTGGCACCAGATCAACCCTTCTAAGAGGCGCCTATTATACAAAATTCCAGCACCCTCCAAAAATAATTTTCCTCATCCCAAGTAAACCTGTATTTTAGATGTATCTGTCTTCAACTAGTCATCACTTTCTCTTTTTACCTTTTATTGTCATTTTTTAAATTTTTGTTAAGCAAAAACATTTTATTTTTATCATAATGCATTTACTTTACCTTGATAAAGTATTTTTTTAAAGTGATTTCTCTTTCTTCTCTAGTGAGAAAATAATGTCTCTGACTTGGAAATCATCTTCATGTAAAGTCTTATTTGAAGCAGAGTGGTAGTGCTTGGCTATCATTCTGGCCATTCTGCAGGCAAAGGCAAAGCTTTCAAGTGTAAGGCCAACTGTCACTTGCTTGCTGCATCCCTCCATCTCTGCCTCTCTGGTTATCTTTCCTTTGTGTACGTTTGTCTCTTCTTATAAGGACACAGTCGCTCCAGGTGACCGTCTCGTCTTACTTTTGACTTACGTCTGCAAAGACCGTTTCCAAATACATCATCTACATGCACCAAGGATTAGGTCTCCGTGAGTCAGAAATAGTTCAACCCACAGCAGACAATGACAGCTTTCCCGCATTTCTTTCCTCTCACCAGATGCCCGTCACAGGCTCGTCCCATGGCCCTCGTTTCTGCTGATTCCCGAATTGCAGAGCTTCTCACAGAGCTCCATCAGCTGATCAAGCAAACCCAGGTAAGAGCGAAGTGAAGCATGGGCTGTGGTGTTACGCTGTGAGGAGGATGGGCTTATGTTTAGAGAGACCTCCATGAGCTAAGATACCATAGAAGAGGCAGGAGGAGGAGACTCGACTGTCATTCCTGTGGGGTTTCTGTCCAGTACAAGATCTCACCTTTGTTTAACAGCGCTTTGAAGACAGATCACATACCACACAAGGCTGCTATTGAAAGTGCACAATTCAGTGATTTTTAGAAATTTAGTTGTATAACTGTCACCACAGTCAGTTTTAGAGCCCTACTCAAGGTAATCACTCCTCCTCCTCCACCCCAACTCCTCCTCCACCCCCAAACTCCTCTTCCTCCACCCCCAAACTCCTCCTCCACCCCCAAAGTTCTCTTCCTCTATCCCCAAACTCCAAGCAAACACAGATGTTCTTACGAGGTAGGACAGTCGAGGATTTAGAGTTAACTTCCAGGATCTGGTCAAAGGCCAAAGCACTTTAGAATGTGTGGGGTTTAGACAAGCCAGGTCTACTGAGTTAACCCTGTTCACCTTCTGCTGCCCAGATTACTACCCTGGCCCATGACCACATATTTCTGGGCTGCAGCTCAGCTGAAAACAAAGCCAGTCACCTTGCCTCGGTCCAGACAGATTACCATGCATTATGTATTAGAGTCTACCACCTTCTTCTGAGATAGACACAGGTGGTATTTAGCATAATTCTTACTGGTATTGACAGTGCTTCAGGACACAGCTTAGGTTGCTCTGTTACTGTGTAGTCATGATACGTCACTGTGTTACAAGTACCCTGGAGATGTCCATAGGCTACAGGAGTGAGGGTGGGAGGCTTTTGTCTCATGGCTTCTCTGGCCTCTGTCTGTTCACAATACCTAAGCTGCTCTGTTGGTTCAGTGTATAACCCCTTCTTTCCCCACGATGGATGGTTTTAGAGTTGCCTAGCATTTGTGCTGGTCCTGCCTGACTCTAGAGTCCCTCCCCATTTCTAATTGACTTCCATTCTTGGCGTTTTTCCTATAAGAGAACTCACGTTGATCATCTTATCCTAATTAACAAATACTTTTCCTCTGAATGCGGCTCCTCATTCATCATGTATTTGTCTTGTCCCACAAGGCATAGGCTGTCACCTGCCTCTTCCAAAGCCCTTTTCTGTCTGTGGGTCAATGTTGACTCTGCCACTCACGTTGCAGATGTATACTGATGACCTAGGTGTAGTCAGGGTACATGTTTCATTCCAGAATATGTACAGTGGCCGTTCTAGGACTAAAAAGGTGACAGTCACATGCACATTTATTTGTCCTGAGTGTAGTACCAAGGAACTGCATCTGCCAGGTGATATCTACTACTCTAATCTTTTTGTTTTCAGACTATTTTTCCTTTAAGATTATGGGTGAGTACCTGCATGTATGTTTGTTTACTACATGCATACATGGTGTCACGTGGCACTTGGCTCCATCCTGAGCACTGAATAAAATTTATAATCATTGGTTAGTTAACATTCTGAGCCCTGTCGTTGATGAATCCCACCGTGAACATCACAGAGCATTGACACAAACTTGGAGTATTGACCACTCACTGTGGCCTCTTACACAATAAAGACATTCTCTGAACATGACATGTGTGATGTAGCCACCAGTGTTTCATGTGTTTTCTCAAAAGTATAATTTAGTAAATGTTTGTTTTGTTTGCTTTGGTTTTTCAAGACTGGGTTTCTCTGTGTAACCTTGACTGTCCTGGAACTTGCTCTGTGGTCCAGGCTGACCTAGAACTCAAGAGATCTGCCTGCCTCTACCTTCCGAATGCTGGGATTAAAGCCCTGCGCCATCACTATCCAGATAAATACTTGGTTTTTTGTTTGTTTATTTTGTGTATGTGGGTGTTCTATCTGCATATACACCTACATGCTAGAAGAGGGCATCGAATCCCATTATAGGTGTTTGTGAGCCACCATGTGGGTGCTGGGAATTGAATTTTAGACCTCTGGAAGAGCAGCCAGTGCTGTTAACTACTTAGCCATCCCTCCAGCCTCAGTATATTTCTAAATCAGTAGCATAGTCAATACTATAATCAAGTGTTATTGAGTGTATATGATTGTATGTGCCCTGCTTGTATGTGACTGTCACTGAAGAGAATGTAATATGTGCATTACGACATTAAGTTGGCAGTGGTGCCTTGAGGCAGTAAAATTTGTTCAAATACTGTCCCAGGATTGTGACATATACAGACTTGTTGACTGAGATATCTGGGGTAATACCTATTTCTACTTAGAGTCTATAGTTTCTTGTATTTTCTTTGTTTTTTATTAATATTTGTGTATATATATATGGTATATATGTTTATGCAGTATGAATATATGTTTGTGTAGGTTCCTAGGCATGTGAGTGTGCATGTACATGGGAGAGAGTGAATATGTAGGCTAGTGGTTGATATTGGTTGTCTTCCTTGATTGTCCACCTTAGTTTTTGAGACAGGGTCTCTCACTGAACCTCGAACTTGACTTGGCTAGGCTGTTTGGCCAATGAGCTCCGAGGATCCAGCTGTCTCCCCGTTAACCTGGTGCCGGATTGCAGGCACATGCCACCATGTCTGACTCTCAGATGGGTGTTGGTAATCTAACTCAGATCCTCAAGCTTGGGCAACAGGTACTTAATTCACTGAACCATATCCATAGCTTCTCCTTTTTTGTTTGAAGCGAGGTCTCTCTCTAGCCTAGGCAGACCTGGAGCTCATTGTGTAGCTAAGGTGGCATCAAACTCACTACAGGATTGCTGCAGCCTCCTAAGTGGCAGGATTAGAGGTGCCAGCCACCACATACAACAGGACTGTGGTCTGCAGCATAGACTTGGTCTGGGGAGCCCAGTGGCCAAGAACCTATGCTGGCTCCTCACCGAGCACTCCTTTCTCCCTTCCCTGCCTAGCATCCTCCGCAAAGCGCTGGATAAGATAGCTGAGATCAAGTCTCTGTTGGAAGAGAGGCGGATCGGTGAGTGGGAGAAATGCAGGGCATTTCTTGACCAGACATGGTGGGGGCCTGGGGAAGCAGTCACGGCCCAGCAGGGAGCATGGCATATGATCTGGTGGGGTCACCCAACAGTTGTCGGAGACAGATTCAGAGCCAAGAGTGTGCCTAGTTCTCTGCCCAGACCCAGTCATTTTGCCCCAGCCTTCCCACTGCCCTTGCTCACTCTATCCAGGGCTGGTCATCTCTCTCCTTCCTACCGCTGCTCCCTGTATGGCGTGCCTTGGTGACAATCTGTCACTCTTTGTGCTCCAAAGCCAGCCACACATGTGAAGCTGCCTTAGCTCCCTGCCTTGTGGGTCCCCTCAGGTGCCCCCTCCTTGGCTTCCTGACTTCTGTCTTGCCCCAGATGCACCTCTTCACCCTTTAGCGTCATCACGGGACCATTTTTGTTTGTTTTCAGTTGAAGAGTGTGGTGAGCCATGGCTGGTGGGTCCAGTGATCCCCACAAGATAATTTGTGCCCCTTTCACTGAAATTACATACACTAGTAGAAAGGAGATCAACCTAAGCACCTCATTCCAGGAATTTTCATTGACCCAGCACATTCACATATCCAGCACCCTGATCAGGAAATGGAATGTAGCCTGCTTCCTGGAAACCCTCCTTTTTAGTTCTTCTCCATGATGGTGGCCACTGTCCTGACATCTCACCCGTTTGAGAGTTAGGCCTGTCAGTTCCCACCCTTAGATGTCTGTTCAGAAGGGGCGTGGATGGTGTTGGGATGCTGGTATCAAGTGCTCCAGCTCAGAGCAGTTGCTGGGGTGTGACTGGGTCAGGTACCATCCACGTGGCCTCAGGGGTTCACTTGCTTCCCACAGCGGCCAAGATCGCAGGTCTCTACAATGACTCGGAGCCCCCACGGAAGACCATGCGCAGAGGGGTGCTGATGACGCTGCTGCAGCAGTCAGCCATGACCCTGCCCCTCTGGATCGGGAAGCCTGGTGACAAGTGAGGGCAGGAACTAGCCAGAGAGGGCTGGTGTCAGGGGGCCAGACTAACAGGCTTTCTCTCCTAGGCCCCCACCGCTCTGTGGAGCCATTCCAGCCTCAGGGGACTATGTGGCCAAACCTGGAGACAAGGTGGCTGCTAGAGTGAAGGCTGTGGATGGGGATGAGCAGTGGATCCTAGCTGAAGTAGTCAGTTACAGCCATGCTACCAACAAGTGAGTGTGTGCCTGACTTTGCCTTCTCACCGCTCCGGCCTCTGCCGCCTGGGGGAGGACTCCCCCCCCCAAAGGCTGTGGGGGGTGCTCCCTCAAGCTGCTTCAGGCTCTTTTCATCCTCTCATCCTTCCTCCTGGATGCAGACTGTGCCCTTTGTCCCAGCACTGTCTCCCTTTTGTTTGCCCGCAGGTATGAGGTAGACGACATCGATGAAGAAGGGAAAGAGTGAGTGTCCAGACGGGGAGCAGTGGGGTCACCAAGCTTGGGGGAGAAGAAGCCTCCATTGGTCACGGCCTATATTGTTCCCCCAGGAGACACACCCTGAGCCGGCGGCGCATCATCCCACTGCCCCAGTGGAAAGCTAACCCTGAGACAGACCCCGAGGCCTTGTTTCAGAAGGAGCAGCTGGTGCTGGCCCTGTATCCCCAGACCACCTGCTTCTACCGTGCCCTGATCCACACGCCCCCACAGCGGGTAAGGAGCCGCCATAGAAAGCCTTTGATGGCACCAGAACCTGAAGGGTTGGTCCCATTAATCATTCTTCAGGATTCCTTCTTGCTATCTTCTTGTTCTTCTTCTCCTAAACACAGGCTCTCCTGGTAGCACCAGATCCCTTGTCTCCAGAGTAGAGAGGGAAGCAGGATAGACAAGGAGATCAGCTGGGACTCTGGGCCAGGAGAGGCTGCCCTGGCCTAGAAATGTCTTGACCAGCCCTTCCTGTGTGTCCTACAGCCTCAGGATGACTACTCAGTCCTGTTTGAAGACACCTCCTATGCAGATGGCTACTCCCCTCCTCTCAACGTGGCCCAGAGGTACGTGGTGGCTTGTAAGGAGCCCAAGAAAAAGTGAAGCTGGGGGCAGGCTAGAGTCTGCCCCTGCCGACCTCACGGGAGAAGGCAACAAAGGAGTTCCTGAAATCAAATAAATACTCTTCCCTCTCACCACGTCTCCTGGGCCTCAATGCTTCAGACCTTCTTGCCCTCCTCCATCAGACACGTGGGATTGATGGCCGCAGAAGGGAGAAGGCCCAGTCAGCTCCCAGGGCATTTATTCTTTCAGGTAAAATACAGTTTGTCTTCTGTTCTTGAATGTTTGGTTCCTCTTCAGTGCTCGGATCCATTGCTTTCCTGACACACGTTGATAAAACCATCTTCGTTCAGACACGTCCTCAGTCCTGTTCATTCCCCTAGCTCAGATTTCCTGTAGGAATACAGCAGGATGCGTCATGTTTTAGTCTTGAGGCCATAATGGGTTCTGTCAGTTTGCCTTCATTCCCAATATAGCCACCCCCACTTACAGATGCAACGGAACTTGAGGTTGCAGTCTTTCATCATCTTAGCGTAATGGGCATCAAAGCGTTCATTCTGGGCTACAGTGAAGGTGTTTTTCCAGTCCCCAGTGGTACCTGCAGAGGGAGAGAGAAAGAGAGAGACTGTTGAGTCACAGCCACAGGACCCACGTGACTACAGTAATGTTGGTGCACCAATCTCCCTTCCCCAAATACTCCAAATGACCATCCAGGCCGCTACCTACCTTTCCTCATGAAGGGAGAAACATCATGGTCCATGATTTCAGAGGGGAGGGTAGTGTAGTTAGCCATGGGGTTCTCCTTCATTTTCTTGAATGATGTGTGGTGAACAATGAGATCCACAGTCTCTTCAGGCAGAGAGCGCCCCAAAAACTCTAGGACCTTCTTGATCTCCCGTTTGGGGTTCTGGAGTGTAGAGAGGATCTCTGATTGTTCACTGTGATGAGTTTGGGGTGTGACCCACAGGGAGCTGGCCACTTCTACCAAGGAACTCTCAGAACTAATGCCTTGACTCAGCCTCTTGCCCTGGGGCAAAGTAGGTAGCTTCCTATCCTGCCATCTTGGCATGATCTCTGGGTTCATTCTGGAGAGGACAGGGACAGACTTTGATCACTGGTGCCCAGACTTGGCACCTCTGGAGCAGGGAGAAGCAAGATCAGCAAGCCACCAGGTCAATCCTGGCACATGACTGACACCTACTCCAAGATAAGGGCAGATCGTGCTCTCTGCTGAGCTGTGCTGAGGTCCTGAGTCAGGAGGTAAGATGGGAGGTGCTGTCTGGGGTGGGGCTGGGATAGGGATGGAGCTCTCAGGGCCAGGACAGGACCAGGTTCCTGAGGGTCCTGCCTGTGAGACCCAGGAGGTGGTAGCAGGCAGCCTCACCTCCTTCATGTCTTCATAGAAGAGATAGAGAACAGGGTGGGTGTGTGTCAGCTCCCACCACTCCTTCACGTGCTGGAACCACGACCCATAGGACACTGGGGACAAGACGGCACAGACACAGGCCTGTTAGCTCCAGCTCTGCCCCTGGGTCCAGCCCCCTCCTGACTACAGACTCAGATTCACCTTTCCCATCCATGAAGTTCTCCAGGAAGCTCTCCCAGGTGCCTGGATCAGGGTGCAGCTTGGCCATGCTGTAGAAATTATAATAGGAGACAACCACATCCTTTGGATTTCGAGCAATGTAGATCACCTGCAGGGACAGAGGATTCCCTAGTTCTGGTTCCTTCTGCTGTCCTGTTACCCTTCACAGGACCCAGTGAGGTGCCATACATTCTAGCACTGGGGATTCTCAGCACTTCTTTTGGGGAAGGCAGAAGAGAACACAGGACTAGAAGTTGACTTGTTGAGATTTCATGGTATGGGCACCACTGACCTAAGATTTCACCTTTGATGCCAGAGTCCTGACTATTCCATGAACTATATTTTATCTGACTCCTTTATTGTCAACACATCCACATGTTAGGTCAGAGTTCCACCCGCCCTCCATCTCTGTCCTGTGAGCTTCTGTAGCTCACACTGAAGAATTCATTTTCCTTGTTACCTGAGCCCTGCCAGAGTGACAGCCAGAGATCGTCCATCCAAGATGAAACCGGGCTTGAGTAGTCCCACAATTCCCAGCAGAACACATCAAAGCTCAGATGATCCCAGGAGCCCTTGAATACTCTCCCCTTAGCCCCCCTTCTCTCCCTGTGTCCACCTCTTTCCCTTCCTCCCTCCTTTCCTTACTTTTCCTCTGTCTTCCTGAAACAGGGTGAGATACAGCTCAGACTGGTCTTGAACTTACTGTGATCCTTCTGCCTCTACTTCCCAAATGCTGGAAGGATCCATCATAACTGGTCTTTCTTGTTTTAGTTTTTACCTTGATCTTCTGATTCAGCAGACTCGGAGGAAGCAAGGACAGGGGCAGATGCGTCTTGAGGAGCCGTGGGGCTGGTGTCTCTTCCAAAGATTCAAGACCTACAGTTGAACAGAGAACTTTGTTAAGAGGTCCTACCTCTCTCCACTTGTGTCTAGCACCCTAGTGCTCATACCTGAGGGAACTCCTGGGCATTTGAACTCAAGGAAGGGCACTCTGGCATAGATGGGGGCCCGGCCACACTTTTCTAGCTGGCCGTCCTGGTAGATCATGTCCAGGATCTCACTCATCCAGGTAGTACCTGGAAAGAAGGGAACAAGAGGTGAGGAGGAGCCAGGAGGTGATGGTGCACATTTTTATTCCCAGCACTTGGGAGGCAGAGACAAGCAGATCTCTGATTTTGTGGCCAGCCTGGTTTACAGACCAAGTTCCAGGACAGCCCAGGCTACACACAGAAACCGTATCTCGAAAAACAACAACAATAAGAAGGTGTGGAGGTCCCAGAGTCTGGCCCTGCTTACCAAAGTAAGGTCTATAGGACATTAGGGGAACCACTGCTCACCAGACTTTGGGTATGTGCTGATAAGCAAGTCATCAGGCCACACTGTCAAGTTCTGCAATGGCCCAATAGCCTCTGCAAAGTATTTGATGAGTGGGATGCCCTTCACAGGCACCAGTGGTGGACGGAAGAAATCCTCAATCAATTCCATGTTGCTGCATTGAGAACAGAATATAAGACTCACTTTTCCAACAAGTTCACAATTCTGTGCTGAATTCTTGCTTTAAGATTGGGATCCTGAGGCTCTGGCAGCTCACTGAGGTGGCAGGTAGACCTGGGATCAGAGGCAAGTCTAACTCCAGCAAAGGTCACTACCGTGGCTACATCACTGCTCGCCTGCAGAACTTTGCATGTCCCGGGTGCCCAAGCATAGTCCAGACATTAAAGCACTCTGAGGTAGAATCAATACAGGGTTTGACATTTTGGAGGAAGATTCCAGCATGTACTCAGGAAACTTTGAGCACCGGCCATGTGTCTCTTATACCTCCCTGGTGCAGCTGGAAGGTCGGCCCCTGCGGCATGGGTGTCTCTCCTCACTTTTCCTCCTTGAGCTTTCTGTTACCTTCAGAAATGCCCCACACCATCCAGACCTGATGCCTTTCTTGCTCTGAGACGAGCATAACCAGTTTAGTTACTAAGAGTGTTTTAGGCCAGGGAGAGATTTTCTACTAAGGATTCTAAAACCACCCAGGAAAGAGGGGTGGGGTGGGGGGGATTCAGACAAGTTCTTCTGAAGTGGAGTGTGTGGGGGGAAAGAACAGAGAGGCTAGAGGCCCAGGCAGGGGTCAGATAGACTAATCAAGGTGTAGGAAGTAGCTGGCCCTGGAAGAATATTGGAACCTGTAGCTGGGCAGGGCAACGGTGGCCACCCCACTCTGCCACTCACCTGATTCTGAGATTCTCAGCCTCTCCTCCCCGGTGCACAGTGGTGGGGTCTTTGTGTGGGTGTTGCAATGTGGGGAATGCAGAATTGGACTTTGAGCTGAAGATTTTGTAGGTCCCAAGTGGGAGGGAGTGGCATCAGTCCTAGGACTGACTGTTCTCCAAAAACAAGGGGAGTGAAAGGGGGTGGAGATGGGGCGGAACTCTGTGGTGATGTATTGTGTATCAAATAAAGCTTGCCTGAGGAGCAGAGGCCAGAGCCTGCCACTAGATTAAACACAGGCCAGGCAGTGGTGGCACACACCTTTATTCCTAGCACTGAGAAGTCATACACCTTTAATCCCAGCACTTGAGATCTCATGCCTTTCCTACCAGTATTTGGGATCACAGACACCATTAATCCCCGTATAGAAAGGAAGTGAAATGGTTGGGCAGAGAAAGGCAATGAGGCGGGAGGAGACAGGAGCTAGACGCTTTTTCAGCTGAGGACTCGGAGGCTTTCGGTCAGGATTGGGGAGACAGGATCTCACTTTCCATTCAGCTTGAGGACTCGGTAGTGGTGAGAAGTGTCTCTAGTGGTTTGTTTCTTTGTCTTCTGATCTTTCAGCATTTACCCAATATCTGGCACCAGGGTTTTTATTATTATTATTATTATTATTATTATTATTATTATTATTATTATAGCATTTAGAATTCTTGCAACAGAACTCTATTACTACCCCCCCCCCCACACACACACACACTGTGGACTGTGGGTTTAGCCTGTAGAAAACAAGGGTAGATCAATGGACAGTTGACAGCATTAGCAAAGGGAGGGGCGTGGCCAGATGGGGACAAAGCTGTTCATGTTCCTGCTGGCTCCCAGCCAGTCCTGAGGACATCTGGGTTTGGATGAGAGCAACCACAGCAGTGCCCGGAACTTCTTGCTGAGCTCAGGGAAAATACAGAGCAATGAGAGGGAGCAAGGTCAGCGAACTGGAGCTGCGGCAGAGTAGATAAGGCTGTTCCGGGGAGAGACCTGGAGTCTAGCGGCCCTGGAAGGTGCCCCTGCCTCATGGCTGCTGGGCTACCTCAGCCAGAGCCACACAGTCCCTAGAAGGGTGTTTACCCTCTGGACGTGCAAGCAGCTCCACAAAGACAGGAAAGGCTGCAGCTGGGTGCATCATAGGGCCCCAGGAAGGAGAAGAACCCCACCCTCTAGAACGTTGTCTTCTGCATCAAGCTGCTCTGGAGCTGCAGAGTCTCTGAGTCATAGGTGTGCATCTGCTGACTTTTACAGAGTTGGTATCTCAGGGGAGAGCTGTGGAATGGCAGGCAACAGGACCCTCCAGGAAAGATTTAAGAATTTCTGTTTCTCTAGGGGAAAGCTTGTTTGTTTGAGACTGTACAAACTGATGACATGTCTGCTCCCTGGTACGATTGAGGGGAAGGTTTGTATTGTAGATATGAGGAAGAGTACAGGCAGAGGCAGGTGGGAGAGTCCAGAGAGAAAGAAGACTGAACATGGCCAGCAGAATGGACTTGGCCATGAGGGGTGGGGTGGGGGTCGGGCAGCAAGAGAGGAAGAGAGAAGAGGATACAGAGGAAGACAGAGCATGTGTACAGCAGAAATAGCAGGGTTGTGAGGACAATGAGAAGCTGAGGGAAGGCAAGCTCCTGAGCTGGGTAAGATTAGGGTAGGGTTGGGATGAGAAGAATTGGGATGCCAGCATGGACCGAATGTGTAACAGGTACTTAGGATACTGAGGAAGCCTGGAGGCCAGCATTTACTGTAGTAAGCTGTTAGGTACCACAGATGGCCATTTGTCCTTTCTGCCAATGATAAGGAAATGGCTCCTTTGGTAGAGGGGAACCGCTTTATAGGTTCCTGAGGAGTTCTGGGTTTGGAACAGAATTTGGACCTGACAGAAACAAGGTCTCACACTGTAGCCTATGAAGCATGATCCTAATTAGTCTTAACAATAAAAACCTGGAGTCAGATATCAAGGGTGAAATGTGAAAGGTCAGAGAAGCACAGCAGCAGCCACTAGAGACTTCTTATCTCTACAAAGTCTCAGACCGAATGGGGGACATATGTCTCTAGGAATCCTCAGACTGAATGGAGGTGATCCTGTCACCAACTCCCTATTGTGCTGGCATTAAAGGTATGAGCATCCTATGTGCTGAGATCAAAGGCATTAGATCCCAAATGCTAGGATCAAATGCCTGAGATCCCAAGTGCTGGGATCAAAGGTGTGAGCCACCACTGCCCTGCTCTGTTTCTCTTTTAGACTGGATCAATCTTGCGAAGCCCACGGTGGCCTTGCCTGATTTTCCTGTTTCCTGCTCTCAAGTTCTGGGATTAAAGATGTGTGCCCCCATGGCCTGGCCTCTATAGTTAAAGAGTGGCTAGCTCTGCCCTCCGATCTCCAGGCAAGCTTTATTTGGCAGAACACGAAATATCATACAGCAAGCCTGTGCTGACCAGTAATTCACAATGTAATTCAAGGTGGCCTTGCATTTGTGGCAATCCTCCTGCTCCAGACTCCCCAAGTGCAAGGATTACAGCTGTGAATCACCACACCCAGTCTCATTAGGAGAGTTCTGTGCTTGGAATGAAGATGGGTCCTTGCAGGAGCTCTGACAACACAAGGGAGACCAGTGTCCCAGGAGAGACCACTACACTATATGTCCTCCTAGCTTCTGGCTCCTCCAGTCTATAGACAAGCTATAGAGCATTTCTCAGTTTTGAAGAAAACTATAAATTCATTTCTCCATGTATTATGTCTTTTTTTCCTTATGGGTGGGCATTAGGGATCCAATGCCAGGCATCAGAGGCATGAGATCCACTAACAGAGGGGATCCACTCCCTGAACTTGGCGTCTATATAGAGAGGATCCATCTCAGAACTCGGCACCTGTGGAAAGGGTCACAAACAGAGCAGCATCTCTGGAGGGACAGTGACTAGTTGCAACTCAGAGCTGTAGTCCCAACAGTGTGCTTACAGGTCACTGCCTCTGGAAAGTCTCTTTGCCAGCGCACCTGCAGCCAGTGAACGGGGAGAAAGAGAAGACAGAAGACCCAAAGGGTAGTTCGGGCCAGCAATATTGTTGGTTTTACTTTATTGCGGCACTTTTACTCTGTGAGGAAGGGTCACAAGGCACGACAAAACCCACTATCAGAGCTTCATTAGGAGAGGAGAGGGGACAGAAGAGAGTGACCAGGCCTGTGAAAGACACGTGGGAGGTGGGGGAGAGTCTGTGACCGGCTTTTTAAGGATTTCCCTGCACATGCGCATGTGGGCTTACAGAGCTACGCCATGCATGCACAGAGCGTTGGGACATAAGATGTAAGGCCTCTTACTTGGCTACTGAACTGCTACTGAACTGTGCAGTTGTGCAGCTGAGGGAGTGAACAGTAATTCTAACAAAATGGCTCAGGGGAAAAAGGCACTTGCTGCCAGAGCTGGATGACCTGAGTTCAATCCCCAGGACCCTTACAGTGAGAAGAGAGAAATGACTCCTACAGGTTGTATTCTGACCCCTGCACAGCATGAATGCACATGTGTATACACAGGTACACACAACATATGTGTGTTGTGTATGTATTTTTTTTTATTTGAAGGTAGTCTCTCCTAGCCCCAGAACAAGTTTAAACCTTAAATCCAGCTGTAGCATTTTGTGTGGGAGAACTCCTGTGTGACAAGGCAAAACTGAGAAGTCCATCCTGGCAGGTGCTGTCTTGGAAGGGGCATATTGCTTGGGACTAAGATACTTTGGGGGCCTGGAAACAGGAAATGATCACAGTCAATTGTCCCCGGATTTCCCCAGCCTCAGCTCCTGGAACAGGGTGGCTGTATCAGGAGTTGTGGCTTAGGGGAAGGCTGGACAGATTCCATGAGAAGCTTGGCAGTGGTGGCCCCACCCTCCTTAGAGTAAGGTAACTCAACACTGGCAGCTCTGAGACAGGTCAGGGACATCACCCACCTTTTTCTTCACATGCAGTTTTGTAGGAAAGGGGGCTGGGTACTTCTGAGGGCAGAAGCTCCAGGACAGAGGCAGCAGGTGGTGTGAACTCCAGGACGGCCTCAGCCTTGCAGGTTTCTAGGTCACTCCATGGAGTCCCTCCTTCCTGCAGGAGTGTTTCATGCTCAGCGAGAGTAGAGAGGGCTAAGACGGGCCCTCTGATAATGTTTCAGTCACTGGGGAACACACTTGGGCTTAGACCCCAGCAACCCTGAAGTATACAAATGGGGGATCTGGGATGGGATGAGACTCCAGTCTCTCCTAGTACACAAAGAAGGGAGGTCTCTGAGGAGTATTAGCTCTGCTGAGCAGTTGACCTTTGCATAGTCTGGGCTCAGCACCAGTTTAAACAGGATAAAACAGGAAATCTCCAAGTAACTGCCTGCTCTCCTGTCTAGTGGGCGCCATTCCAAACCCAGGACATTTTCTTTCCCTCGGCCTTGTGTTCCCTCTTTCTGTACTCCGGGTAAGTTTATTTTATTTTTGAGAGGTGTTGTGTAGCATGGGTCGAGGATGGTCCTGAGTTCTTGATCCTTCTGCCACTACCAAGTGCTGGGATCGAGGCATGTGATACCATGACCCGTCCAGCAGGCCAGGTTATTCGCGGGTCTCGAGGAGGGGACACCTAGAATCAATGGGTGCGAGAGGGAAAGGAGACCAAGCGCGTGAAGAAAGACAGAGTCAGTCTGAGTTGCGTCAAGGTCTCGTTTATTGTTTGGGGCTTGAGGCTTAAATGCAGGGCTTCAGGCAGGGAGGGGGAGCAGGGGCTTCAGGCAGGGAGGGGGAGCAGGGGTAGAGAGGGGAGGAGAATGGAAAATTCTTGAGGTCGCTTTGGTCCCTGGCCTTGCAGGTAGCCGATAAGCACCCGTCCAGGAAGTTTATCTAAAGCACGTCTCATGGTTTTGGCTAGAGCATCTTGTCTTTTTCAAGGCCTGCTGGAGCAAGAGAAAACTTATACAAAGTTCAAGACACAGTTTGCCCAGTTGCCCAAGGTTGGTCTCCAACAAATCCCCCTCTTTCTTAAAATAAAATGGACGAAATCCATACAGTCGGTGTTCGGGGGTGGTCCGAGAGGGCCCCTGTCTTAGGCTATACAGGGGGACTCCCACGTGGGCCCTGTACTATTCCCGTCATTGAGTATCCTCTAGCAAGACCGTGGGGACGTTAGGGCCTTAGGACACTGAATCTGAGTCCTTGATGGGGCTCCTGGCTGGCCTCCTCGGAATCTATCCTGTGATAATGAATTGAGACGTGTCGTGGTAAAGCCGAATCAATCTGATTTTTGATAAACCTAGTCAACCGCTGAAAGGCCCAGGGACCAAAGGTAATGAGAAGGAGAAAAACAATCAAGGGGGCTAGAATGTTAGGTAGCAAGGTGGAGAGCCCGGGGGACCCTTGCAGCCAACTTTCAAACCACCCGTGCTGATCTTCAAACTCCCTTTTTCTTTGAGCCAGCCTTTCCCTTAATTTTTCCATCGATTCCCTGACAATACCAGTATGGTCTGCATAAAAGCAGCATTCTTCCTTCAAGGCGGCACATAGGCCCCCTTCCTTCAGGAACAACAGATCCAGGCCCCTTCTATTTTGCAGCACTACTTCTGACAGTGAGGTAAGTGATGATTTCTCAAGGGCAGAAATAGATCTTTCTATTGCCTCCAGATCGGTGGTCATGGCCATCTGTAACTGCATCAAGTGATTATTTTGTACAAGGGCGGTGGTTCCTGTACCAATTCCTGCTGCAATGCCTCCAACACCCAACCAGAGGTCTATAGTCAATGACACAGGTTCTCGAGCGTATCTACTCCTTTGCTCGAAGAATTCCATAATCGAGCTCTCTTCATGATAGGGGACACAAGGCCACAGCTGAACCAGTACACAGAATTCATGGGAACCACTAAATATCTGAGCAGACACGCAGGGGGTTAACCCGGTGTTGCAGGCCCAGTAGGACCCATTAGGTGCCTCAAGATAATATCCTCCTTTATAGGGTGTCGAGGTGTCGTTACAGAAATGCCTGTGGGTCGGTGGGACTTCGCCTAAACAGGAGCCTTGTCCAGAAACCTCAGAGAGTGTTAGTTTATGAGGCTTAGTCTGACACCTACTGCTCGGGGAAGTGAGGCTGCTGGCTGCAGACTGAAAGGCAATTCCCTCATAGTAAGGAGGGCTGGATGTAAGGCAAAGCCAGCAATTCAAGGTCTTATCTGGGCTTGTGGCATTTAGAGCCGTATATGCTCTCTGTACTAAACTGAACAAGCTGTTGCCCGTATTTTGCGTGATAACAGGGGACGTGCTACGCACG
Source organism: Peromyscus leucopus (assembly GCF_004664715.2). Lineage (NCBI taxonomy): Eukaryota > Metazoa > Chordata > Mammalia > Rodentia > Cricetidae > Peromyscus > Peromyscus leucopus. The sequence goes on along the minus strand of NC_051063.1, from coordinate 77,987,786 downwards.
GGGGGAATGGAAGTGCTACTAGGTGTGGGTTCCGGTGTGATTGCTCCTTTGGCTGGGACTGGGATTCTGCCCGAGAATTCGGGGAGGACCCGACTGGGTCCAATGGGTGTGGCGTGGGTATTTTCTATTTTTAATTGTATTTTGAATGTAACCCCTGCATCCCAGCCATCTAAATACCAGCAAAGGCCCCATGTCCTTCCCGCGGGCCAGCCTGTGAAGTCCTTGCCTTTTGGAGTGAATAAAATATTTAATGGCAAGGACTTGCCATACTGTGGTTGTAGTTCCTTTTGAGTAGCATGGCATTGGCCCCTTTTTACATAGCCCAGGGAAACCGTTATAAGGTCCCATGAGGAGGAAGGCTTCCAGTAAGCTGCCCCAGTAGTCTCGCAGGACCAGGCTTTGCAAAAAAATTCTTCATATCCCCCACATCTTGCCTCGAGGGCACGACTTCTGCTGTCTTTAGGGCAAACATAAAAGTCATACAAGGACAGTAAACAGCGAGCGGCAATGGTGGCACACCCGGGTCCTCGAGTAGGGGGGGTTCCAAAAGCGGGTTTAGGGGCTGGGCCAACAAGAGTATGTTCGGCCTCAGGTATATCCCAGGTGTCAAGTCCAGCTGCAAGCTGGCAAAAATCAGGGGTAAGGGATGGCCACCATGAAAAGGGGGCATGATTGGCAGTCGTCTGCCAGACCGTTTCCCCACTTTGTGAGATGACCTGCCAAGTGAGTTTCTTAACAGCATGGGGGCTGGCTCGGGTCATAGGAATAGTGAACAAGATCACAAAAATGGGCACGGGGCAAAGGTGAATCCTCCGGATGGTGAGGGCACTCATGATCCCTTCTCCTCTGCTTGGGTCACGGGGTACCTGTAAAAGAAAAGATTCATGTCTCAGGGCGATTTCCTGGACCCAAGATTATTATTAACTGTTATGGGGCATTTCTTGCAGAGTAGGGTTTAATTAATCTTGCTGGTAACCAGCGGGCTCCATTTTCCTTGGAGTTATAAATACATGCGGACCCTTTTCCCCAGATTAATACTGGGTCCGGGCCGCCCCATTTCCCAGTGATGGGATCTTTCCAAAGGGCCTGGGCATATCCCGGGCTAGTCTCTGGATGCCAGTGTCGTTCGGCTGCAGATTTTCCCAAGCCATCCAAAGTTAAGAAATTTAGCACAAAGAGGGCATGTGCAAGCAACATCTTTTGATTCCCCTTGATAGGGAACAAGGTTTCCTGTGAGCTGAGTTTATTAATGGCATTTTTTTAGGGTTTGGTGAGCCCGTTCCACAGTGCCTTGTCCTTGTGGATTATAGGGTATTCCAGTGACATGCTTTATCCCCAATTGTAAGCAGAATTGTTTAAACCTATTGCTGGTGTACCCCGGGTCATTGTCAGTCTTTATGCATTTTGGCTGTCCCAGCACAGTGAAGACATGTAGCATATGATTGATGACATCTTTAGTGGCCTCCCCGCTGTGAGCGGAGGCGCTGATAAACCCGCTGAAAGTATCTATGGTGACATGCACATATTTCAACTTGCCAAAGGAAGGGACATGGGTGACATCCATCTGCCAAATCTGTCCTGGGACAAGCCCTCTAGGATTTACCCCATGCTGGAGCTCTGGTAACTATACCAGGCAGTTCTTACAGCTTTTGACAATTTCCCTAGCCTGTTCTCTAGTAAGTGGAAATCTTAGCCTCAAGGTTTGGGCATTGAGGTGGTGTAATCGGTGGGCTTCACGGGCAGCCGTGACTTGGTCACATTCTAGAAGCAAAATCAGGGGGGTCCGTGTAGCAGCGTCCGCGAGTTCATTCCCCAGTGCTAGGGGTCCGGGCAGGCTAGTGTGGGCACGAATGTGGCCAATAAAAAAGGGGAGCGATCTCTGGCGGATCAGTTTTTGTATTTTTGAGAACATTTCAAAGGTTGGAGTGTGGGGCTGGATCACCGGCACCATTTCTAGAACTTGCAAAGCTCCCACCACATATCGGCTGTCCGAATACAAGTTAAGGGGACATGCCTCAAATGCTTCAAACACTGCCAGGGCCGCATCAAGTTCCACCAGCTGGGCCGAGTTAAAGGGTGTTTTTATGACTCTTTTGATCCTTTGAGGCCTATTTATAAAATGACATAAAAGTTTTAGATACATTAGTGTTACCAGTCTGTACTGAAATCCATATTGTAGACAAAGCAGGTAATGGGTATCTGTGAAACAGCAGAAGTGGACTCATACCTTTGAGTCCCAACAAGAACTACAGATTTGGGCATTTTTCTTCTGTCCAGAAAGCCAGGTATAAGTTGGACAGAGATTTTAGCCCTGGTGAGAAGCACTTTTAGGTTCACATTTAGACATATCTAGATGACATCTAAAACAAATCTAAAATGTTGAGCTTGTGACTGAACAGTAAGTAGTCATTGTTCTACCAGCTTATTAGGACTCCAAAATGTTAAGCTCTGAACCATAGAACAGGAGCATAATCTGAAACATATCTTATTTTAGACTCATATCTGAACCTTTATGATTTATTTAAATTTTTATATCTTAGAACATTTTTTTAAGTGAGCTAACAAGCTAGCTATGGCCTTGCAGAAAAATCTGGTTGTCTGATGCTGCCATGCTGACAAAGTTAGAGCTAGCCTAGCCATCAGTACTGTCAGAGATCTGAAAAGGATAAACTATGTCTGAGTGCAGACCAAGAAGCATCCAATCCTATAAATAACAGTGATCAATCCCTACCCAGGTCTCCATAGCGTTGGAGGTACCAGTCAGAACAGCATCAATCTTTTACCACCATCAGGCCCATAGGGCAGAGTACTTTTTTTTTTTTTTTTTTTTTTTTTGTGGAATAGGCACACGGAAGACTGACAGTGTCCTACTGCTTGTCCACAGTCTGGGCTGGGTCCTGGCGGCAGGTGTTGCACTGGGGCATCTTGCTCTGTGGTCAGCATTGTCATAATCCAGGTGGCGTCTTTTTGTTATTTCATATCTTCTTTGGAGACCTGGGAATCGTTGCTAGGAGCTGGGGAGCTGGGAGTCTCTGTTTCCGATAGTAAGTTTTTAATCAAATAATTTAAATGCCATATTCATCAGATCTTTGACAGGTTTGAGGACCATTATCTATTAAAGTACCTGAGCAAAACAAATCTAGGCCTAATCTTAAAAACATCTCTAAATTTGATAACAATAACCAGGCTAATTTGTTCTCCTATAGATATATTAGTCAAATATACCTTTCAGTGTTTTTTAATTTAAATAGAACCGTTTATGCTTTAAACTAGTATCTGGATAGCCAGATGACTAGTATTAACTTGTATTTCTTAACACAAAGGACATGCAAACTCAGACATTCAAAACCAAACATACATGTGGCCACATTTTCATTCATACCTGCAGAGTAGACAGACATTTTTAAAACTATGACCCTTTGGAGTCTCCATGTAACAGCAGAATAGCAAGAGAAAGAAATCTGAAACATGTTTCATTTTTTATATACCTCATATATACCTTTATATCTTATATCCTAAACCTTATAACTTACTAAAACTTTAAAGTTAGACTTTAAAGTTTCATTATTTTTTTTTACCTCAAACTATTTATTTATATCTAAAATATCACATACTCAAACCCTCATGACATGCTTAAGCCTTTAAATTTTTACATCTTAAACTGCTTCCTTAAATCAAAAAATCATTTATTTAAACTTTTATCTTAACCAACAATAATTTGTACCCAATTCTCTTAAATGATGGCAAGTATTTGTAACTCATTAAACTCAAATGACCAAAACCCATGTAAATTTTTATTTTTCCTGTGGAAAAAAAAGCATAATTTTCCCAGTATCTTCAACTGGTAATTTAACATTTCTTTTTAAGCAATATCAGGACAGAGAAAGGTTAACAAGAGAAGTTGCTGGCTGGCAGAAGAGACCTTGAAGTTATCACAGTAAAGGAAAGGGGAGGGGGGAGCAGTGGGCATAGAGTGTGTCCTTGGCTGCCAGTGTTCCTGAAAAAAAGTTTTTGTTAACTCCTCTGACTAAAGTCAGATTCTCTGTTCAGTGTTCATACAGTTTTTGTCAATTGTAGGCAGTCCCCATCACCCTGTCCAGAGCTCTCATCTTAGCCTGCCTGTACCGAGAGCATGCACCCCCACCCTCATGAGAGCAGCCAGCTGGCTGCAGTCCTGAGAGCAAGAGAGCTAGGGAGGGAGGGAGGTGGCCCTCGCTGTGTCTCTCTCTCCTTTTCCCCAGGAAAATAAGGGATGTGAGTAGCAGAAACAGATGACATTTACACAGACAATCCAAGAACCGGCACATCAGCACTGAGATGATGATGGCCTCACTCACAGCTAGTAAGCCCCTCGATTGTGGCTCGCACATCCTTCCAGTGGGCTAGGCAAAGGTCTAATGGAGAAGAAGGGGACTGTCCCATAGCGTCCATCACAGTCAAGTCAACAATGAGAACAGTTAACACATTACACACAAGACCAAGGGCACACGAAAAAACTTTGCCCCAACAAGACAACCAACAAAGCTCCAAGAACAATGACAGCCTGATGTGCTCTGGGGGGAGTGACCCTCCAGGCTCAATCACACCAAAAACAATCCAGACTCAAGGATCTCTGTCCTTGATCAAACAGACATCAGGGGGCTTTCACATTCCTGTCAGTCAGACATGCACCTTATTTCTTGGAAGAGAAACAGAGTGTAAAGTAACAATGACCACAATAAAACATACAAAAAACCCCACAAAATGGCTCTGACAATTTCCTGGGACAAAATACAAAGTGGCACTTCCTCCCACCATGGGGGAAGGTACCCAAAGATGCTCCTTTCCTGAGCACTCCCTGGAGGAGACTCCTAAAACCAAATGGTCACCTCTGAGGTGGCCCCAAATGGCTCGGGACTAGGGAGTCCCTTGCCCAAATCAGGGAATGAGACGTCTCTCTTTCCCTCCCAGGATCACTGTCCGGACACGTCTGTCCCAGTGAGAGCCTGCAAAGTACAAATCGAGCCTGCAAAGTACAAATCAGTCGACCGGCACAAAACGTAACGAGACAAGACAGAGACAGAGACAAGACAGAGAGCGCTCTTACCGGTAGATGTCAATAAACCTCTGGACCCTTTGATGGTCCCGGTGGGGTCTCTGGGGTTCCCAGTCAGGGAACCAAATGTTATGCCCAGATTGTGACCCCCCAAAGAGACCACCGAAGACATTGGATGTCCAGAATGCAACAGCAAGGTTTATTCTGCAGATACAAGTCTAGCTAGACAGGGGACTCATTCCTACACCCAACACAGTAAGGCAGGGAGGAGTTTCTCTTTCTTTGTGTGGCTGGCTATTTAAAGGCAAAAACCACAAGCCCTTCAGGGGGGTTAGGGGGGCTTTAGATCCTTTTATGAATCCTTTAAAACATCTCTGATTACTCTATAGGAACTAAAGAATGCATTGGGGACATTCTCTCCGTCCTTAAGCATGTTATTGATATCCTTTCCAACCTTATTCCACATCAAGGGGTGGATGCCCGGGCCATTAATGACCAGCCAGGGACATTTTTCTTCCACAAAACAGAAAAACTTATTAAATTTTTTTTTTTTACTCTTATTCCCCTCTCCCTGAAATCTTCATTTCCTTTATGAAGAAAGCCTCTTTGCCCATGATTATGGGACGGCACTTACCTCAAGGTTGCCCGCGGCGCACGAGTGATGCTGTTGGGGCACCTCTACCCTAGTGAGTCTGGCCAGACCTCGTTTTCTTGTTGCCTTCCGGTGAGCCGCCGTGCCTCGAGCCCCACGTTGGGCGCCACTTGACCCGTCCAGCAGGCCAGGTTATTCGCGGGTCTCGAGGAGGGGACACCTAGAATCAATGGGGGCGAGAGGGAAAGGAGACCAAGCGCATGAAGAAAGACAGAGTCAGTCTGAGTTGCGTCAAGGTCTCGTTTATTGTTTGGGGCTTGAGGCTTAAATGCAGGGCTTCAGGCAGGGAGGGGGAGCAAGGGTTTCAGGCAGGGAGGGGGAGCAGGGGTAGAGAGGGGAGGAGAATGGAAAATTCTTGAGGTCGCTTTGGTCCCTGGCTTTGCAGGTGGCCGATAAGCACCCGTCCAGGAAGTTTATCTAAAGCACGTCTCATGGTTTTGGCTAGAGCATCTTGTCTTTTTCAAGGCCTGCTGGAGCAAGAGAAAACTTATACAAAGTTCAAGACACAGTTTGCCCAGTTGCCCAAGGTTGGTCTCCAACAATACCACCCCCAGTTTGATCTTGTTTTTTAAAGTGTAGGGATTTTTGTTGTTGTTCCTTATGATTCTAATTCTGCTCATGTACTCTTCTTTATTGTACGTTTATTTTATAGTTTGCTGTCTCCTCTCCTGCTCCCTAACAAGCTTCTCTTGTTTCTTTGTTTAATTATAGAATCTAATTTTTTTTCTGTGCCTCCTTCCTTTACTTCACTCAATTCTTGTTTTGACCTTTACCCAATTATTTTATGGTGTTTTGAGACAATCTCTCTATTATGTGTTCCTGGCTGTCCTGGAACTAGATATGCAGTGCAGGTCGGTCTCAAACTGAGATCTGCCCACCTCCGCCTCCTGAGTGCTGGGATTAAAGCATATAAAACCACTCCCAGTTACACTCTCTTGGCAGTTTATTTTCTGCAGTTCTTGGTGGTATCATAGTTGACTTCAGTAGATTTAAAGTGCTTTCTTTTTTCCCCAAAGACAGGATTTCTCTGTGTTGCAGCCCTAGATATCCTGGAACTCTCTCTGTAGATCAGACTGGCCTCAAACTCATCAAGATCCGCCTACTTCTGCCCTCCGGGTGCTGGGATTAAAGTCATGGGCCACAACTGCCCGGCTAAAATGCATTTCTATATCTGGTTTGACTTGCTATTGGTGTTGGTTGGTTGTTCAACTGTTTGTTATGTTTTTTTTTCCCCTTAGGAATACTGGGGTCACATCTGTCCCAACAGACTCACAGATCATAACAAACATGAAAAACTAGGTAGCATGGTCCCTGAAAGGAACATAACACCTCCACTGCCAGATCCAAGATACTGAAACTGGGAAAGAACTGAAGGAAGAATTCAGAGTTGAGTAGAGCAATGGCTGAGTGGTTAAGAGCACTTGCTTTTCTTCCAGGGGTTCTGAGTTCAGTTACCAGCACCCACATCAAAGCTCCAGGGGATGTGATGCTTTTGCTCTCTGTGATCACCTGCACTCACATGCAGACACACACATACCTACACATAATTGTTTTTAATCTTTAAATGTGTGTGTGTGTGTGTGTGTGTGTGAAATTAAAAGTTAAGTTGGGAGTGGTGGCTACATACTGTGTTTAAAAAAAGAATTAAGTTTACTTGTAAAATTAATGGCTTCAAAGAGAACACAAGTAAACAGAGTAAGAAAATAATTCAGGATGAACAAAGTCAGCGACGTGGATGCAAAACTCAGCAAGGCGTGTTTTGGATGAAAAACATAAATATCAGGAGTGAAAAAATGGACAAATCAAATAAAAATAGTGGAAAGTACCACCAAGCAATAGACCAGTGATAAGAAGGACTTATCGGGATGGAAGGCAAGGCCAAAAGAATACTATAGTTAGATAACAATAAAGAACAAAAAATATATATGCATAACCACAGCTTACAGAACTTGGGATACAGTCAAGAAACCGAACCTGAAGCTATACTGTTTAAACCTTTAATTCCTGAGAGGCTGAGGCAGAAGGGTTGTTTGAGTCTGGGCTACTATATAAAGTGATTTTAGGCCAAATAAATCTTAAGGAGAATTGAATACTAGTTGAAATTAATGTACCCCACTGTTCTAAGATGTGATTGGAATCAATGTATCTTACTGGTGGAAGGAATAAAGGACACCATGAGTATGGTCTTCACAAAATGAAAACCTAGTTACTGAAATTTTAATAGAAAATTTCCCAAATATAAGAAAAGAAGTGGATATCCAAGCACAAGAGGTATTTAAAACACCAATAGACGTGGCCAGAGGAGAACCTCTTCATGACACATAGTAGTCAAGATACCAAAACTAGGAAACAAGCACTATTAAAAGATACAAAAGAAAAATGCCAACTCACAAAGGCAAGCACATCAGAATAACATCAGACTTCTCATTCAAGACTATGAAAGCCAGGAAAGCATGGAATGGTAAATTTCAAGTCATGAAAATAACTGCCAACCAAAGTTGCTGTGTCCTGCAAAGTTGTCTTTATATTTAGTGGAGAAATAGACATTTTAAGTGTCATACAAATTAAAGCAATTAATTAATATTAAGTCAGCACTGCAGAAGATACTTAAAAGGAATCCTAAACCCAGAGGAGAAAGATAGTGTCCATCGTAAGAGCACAGGAAACGAGAGCATGCATGAGAAGAACTGACCGAGTTTACTTTCTGCTCCTGGAATAAATACCATGACCAAAAGCAACTTGGGGAGGAAGGTGTTTATTTGGCTTACACTTTCAGGTCTTAACCTATCACTAAGGGAATTCGGGGAAGGAAGTCAAGCAGTAGCAGAGACAACCCTTGAAGGAGTTCTGCTTACTGGCTTGCACACTCTGCTTCATGCTTAGCTTTCCTATGTGTGTGTGAGTATTTGGCCTGTGTGGGTTTTGGGAATTAACAGCTTCTGTTGCCCGAATCCTAAATGGTCTTAAAATAAAACCCGGAGCCAGAGTGGAGGAAGCTGAAAGATCAGAGAAGCAGAGCAAGCCATAGCCTCTTACCTTACTAAGTCCTCAGCCTGACAGGGCCTCTGCAAGAGCTGGAATTCCTGTCTCCTCCCACCTTATATTCCTTTCTCTGCCCAGACATCTCACTTCCTGTCTCAACCTTCCTAGTGCTGGGATTAAAGGTATGTGCCACCACTGCCTGGCTGTTTCTCTTTTAGACTGGATTAATCCCATTGTGGCCTTTAATTCACAGAAATCCACATGTATCTCTCTGCCTCTGCACCCGGAGTGCTAAGATTAAATTTGTGTGCCACCACTACCTGATCTCTGGCTAACTCTATGGCTCACTTTGTCCTCTGATCTTTAGGCAAGCTTTTTTTTTTTTTTTTTTTTTTTTTTTGGTTTTTAGAGACAGAGTTTCTCTGTAGTTTTGGTACCTGTCCTGGATTTCGCTCTGTAGACCAGGCTGGCCTTGAACTCACAGAGATCCGCCTGGCTCTGCCTCCCAAGTGCTGTGATTAAAGGCATATGCCACCACCACCCAGCTGATTTTTTAGATTACAAATACATCACCACATTTCCCCTTTTTTGTCTACAATAATAAAAGAGGGTTATAACTAATATAAGAAAAACTATATACAATAAGTATATACAATATATACATTCAAGAATTACATTAAAAATGTCCAGTCCATAAACATTTGACAAATTCAGAAAAATACTCCATTGTTTATCATATTTTGGTGAGTCCAAAGTGTTGTACTTAATTCACTTTGTATCCTAACTTGTATTACCAAGCAAAAACTATCTTTTGATGTCTTTCAAACTTATATACTTTACACTTTTTTAGTGAGTTTCTTTTCTGAATTTATTAACAAGTAAAACTATAACTATCTAGTCTTCAACTCCCTCGTAGACCCAAGAAGGAAATAATATTACCTAAGTAAACAGAAAGTACAGGCAAGCACCTTCCAAAAATGTGAGAAATGACAGAAATAATTGGCTGCCTGGACAGTCACCCAAGGTTCCTCTGCAATGTTGGGGCATCCATCTTCAGCCTACAGGCTTAGCATATCTGACAGACTTTTCTGTGAAGCAGGGTTTTCTGAAGGGCTTTCCTACTTTGTTGTGGCAAAGTTCATCAGTCCTTTCTTTTGTGTCCTGCTTGTCCCATTTGGACAGCATACTGTCAGCAGTCAAGGCAAGGGCATTTTCTTGCCTAATAGCTAACTTACCACAAAGAATGTAAACTCCATATGGAGTTTTCTTCAATACCAATCATCTTCCCTGAAGTAGATTGGTGCTGTCAGGAGCAGACATGTCTCATTGTCATTAAAAAAAAAAAAAGAATCTATGTTATTAAAACATTTTAAATGCCATATTCCACAGATCTCTGAAATGTTTGAAGACCACTTGTCTATCTAAAATATATCTCTGACCTTGAAAACATACCTATCCTGACTACAAGTTTGATTGTAATAGGTGAGTAGCTACTAACCTGAATTTCTTTATATCCTAAGTAGTTGGTAATAATAACTTTAAAGGACTAGAAAATTGTATTACATTGTTAAATGAGCTGTATAGGTACAATGCCTTGAACAAGATTAAAAATGTATGTAGAGTACATTCTAACAAAATTAATCTCAACTTTGTATTAATGTACAAAGATCTATATAAATGTAAAATATTTAAAACAAGTAATTGCTTTTTAAAAGTAGATTCAATAATCTATCATTTTACATTATCATATCCATATTCTCCCTTTTTTCTTTTCAGAGTAGATTCAATAGTCTATCCTTTTATCCTATTGTTTCTTTTTTTTTCAGAATAGATCAATAATCAACCTTTTATAGCTATATCTACTTTTTTCAAACAAGAACCCTGAATCTAATCTCCTTTGTTTAGCTTTTTTCCTGACCATTACCAATAACAACCATCCTAATTAATGACAAATAGCCATAACACATTGAACAACCAAATTTACCCACCCCACCTCTTGGGAATGTGGGCATCATGTTCTTAAGTTTACTTCCTGCTGTCTTGGGGCAAAGGCATCTTTAGGGGATCCTGAAAAGAAAAATGTTGGGTTAACCGTCAAATCACGGGAGAGGTGGCTGTGTCATCTGTTGTCCAGTATCTGCATAATGGGGAAGTGCAGGGCTTGCCTCAAGTCCTGGCTATAGCAGTCTGTGAGGCGGGATCATCTCAGCTAGCCATCTCAAAATTGTCCTGAACACTTTGTAGTCCAAAGCTGAGTGGCATTATCATCATCCTGATCAAATCATCATTGTAGGGCCCCATCATTCTTTTGGAGACTTCAAAGGTTGCTGTTAGTCATGGTCATGGTTCACTGCAGAAAACTGATAGAGACTCAAACTCGAAATCATGTACAGGAAGCTAGATGAAGCCTTTTTTTCTGGAATTAGTTAGTACTCTATATGACCATTGATATCATGACAGAAGTTTAAAATGTATATGTGTGTGTGTGTATCTTCTAAATTTTGATATAGAATTCATACCTTAAAAAGTTTTAAAGAAAAAAAAGTTTTAAAGAGTAAAAACCAAAGGATTATGAGATTAGCAGCAATAGAATAGTCCCTTAATTTTGGTTTTTCTTCTGTCCCATATCAGGTAACTCTTCTGACATGATATACAGAGATTTTTCATTTTCCTTTAACAAACATGCTTGGGTTTAGAGAAGGAGAGAGCCACACTCCAACTTCAAAGGCAGCTTTAATCTTTTTGTTTTTTTGAGACAGGGTTTCTCTGTATAGCTTTGGTGCCTATCTTGGAGCTTGCTCTGTAGACCAGACTGGCCTCGAACTCACAGATCTGCCTGGCTCTGCCTCCCGAGTGCTGGGATTAAAGGTGTGTGCCACCACTGCCCGGCAAGTCTGAATATCTTTATGATCTATTTTAATAAGTTTTTCTAAGACTTGTATCTTGACACTCATATCAACCAACTTGGCATTCATATAAACCAACTTTTTTAGGGAGAAAACAAGAATGATAATGTCTATTATTGACATTACATCAATCCCATCTAAGTTAATTTTCCTCTCATTTAATTGTTCCATTTTCAGACCATCTAGTGTACTATCAAACAGAAACCAAACTCCTTCCATTGTAATATTGTTTTCCGTTTTTTTTTTTTTTTTTTTTTTTTTTTTGTTGTTGTTGTTGTTGTTTTTAATGTGGGGGAAAAACCTCTCTCTTAACTAATTTCTCCCTTTAAGAAATCCCAATTGATTCACCAAATCTGCTGACAATGACAATTCAGATGATGATATGGAAGCAGCCTGAGGAGGGAGCCCAGAGAAAGCCATGACCCCCTGGGAGAATGAAGAAGCCAAAGAGCCAACAGTCTGCCCAGGGGAACATGCAAAAGCAGCTAATCCAGGCGTGTTTGGAGCCTGATCCTGGACCTGTACTTGTGCCTGGGTCTGGGCTTGTGCCTGGGCCTGGGCTTGTGCCTGGGCCTGGGCTTGGGCCTGTGCCTGTGGAGTCAGCTGTCTGAACCGAGGAATGTGCAAAACTGGCTAACTCCTGTGGTTTGTGGAGCCCAAAAACCTATGGAGTTTGCGGCAGAGGGGGTGGCAACAGAAACTTAGCAGGTGGGGTAAAGACTCTGGCCCAGATTGGGTGGAGACTCCGGCCATGTGCAGCTCTGGCCTGATCTGGTGGTTGCAAAGCCACAGGCATAAGGCTTTTTCATGAATTCATGTCCCGCGTTGGGTGCCATATGATGCACGAATCCTAAGTGGTAGTATAATAAAATCCCAGAGCCAGATATCAGGGTGAAAGCTGAAAGATCAGAGAAACAGAGCAAGCCACAGCTACCACCTTTAACCTCACCAACTCCTCACCCTACAGAGCCTCTGCAAGAGCGTGAATTCCTGTCTCTTCCTGCCTTATATTCCTTTCTCTGTAGCCAGAAGTTTCTCCAGTCCCACAATCCCATGTTTCTGTGATGTAGCCTGGCTCCATGGTCCTGCAGCCACTTATAAAATAATCACTCAGAAGCTTAATATTAATTGCAAATTATATGGCCTATGGGTCAGGCTCCTTGCTAGCTAGCTCTTATAAATTAACCCATTTCTATTAATCTAATGTTGCCACATGGGCATGGCATTACCTGTCTGCTGGCACCTTGTTGCTCTTCCACGGCAGGCTGGCATTTCTCCTGACTCCATGTACCTCCTTACCTTATTCTGCCCTGTCATAGGCCAATGCAGCCTTATTTATCAGCCAATCAGAGCAACATATATTCACAGCATACAGAAAGATATCCCACAGCACTTCCCTATTTCTGTCCAATCAAAAAGGAAGGTTTTAACTTTAACACAGTAAAATTACATATAATAAAACAATTATCAAGCAAGAATGACAGTTACAATATCTAGTCTATTTGTATTTGGCAAATTTAAAGAAAATATTCTATCTTCTATCCTGTATTTGTGAGTCTAAAGTTGCATATCTAATTTATCTTTTTTTATAACCAGTGAAAATTGTATCTATCTAGTCTTCAACTATATCAAAGAACCCAGAAGGATATAATATTACCTGAATAAACAGGAAGTACATTTCAAGCAACTTTATAATTCTAGAAATGACAGAGACAGCTGGCTACCTGGACAGTCATCCAAAGTTCCTCTGCAACATTGGGGCATCCATCTTCAATCTATAGGCCTAGAGTCTCTCAGTCTCTTTTCCCTGTGTCTATGAAGCAGGAACCTGAAGGACCATTTTGCCTCAGTTTGGCAAAATTCAGTGGTCATTTTCTTATGGGTCCTGTATGTCCAGTTTATACAGCATATTACCAAGCATTCCAGGCAAGAACAGCTTCTTGCCCAAATGGCTATTGTTGCCATAAAGAAAGCAAACTCCATATGGAGTTTCTTTGATGCCCATCATCCTCTTTGAAGTAATGGTTACTGCCAGGAGCAGAAGTGTCTCATTGTCCAGAAAAGTCTAAGTTTTTAAAACATTTTAAATGCCATATTCTATAGGTCTTTGAAGTGTTTGAAGATTATCTACCCAATTAAAATATATCTATGTATACCTAGAAAACTTAATTAACATGATTATAAGTTTGATTATCATAGATGACTAATTATTAATCTGTAGTTCTTAATTATATATTATAGTTTTAAATGAGTTGCATAAACATAATACCTTAAACAAGAGTAGAAATATATACAGTATAACAAATTTAACTTTAAATTTGTATCAATAAACTAAAATCCATAGCAATGTAAAACATTTTAAACAAGTTGTTGCTCTTTAAAAGTAGATTCAAGCCGGGCGGTGGTGGCGCACGCCTTTAATCCCAGCACTCGGGAGGCAGAGGCAGGTGGATCTCTGTGAGTTCGAGGCCAGCCTGGGCTACCAAGTGAGTTCCAGGAAAAGGCGCAAAGCTACACAGAGAAACCATGTCTTGAAAAAAACAAAAAACAAAAAAAAAAAAAAAAAAAAAAAAAAAAAAAAAAAAAAAAAAGTAGATTCAATAATCTACCCTTTTATCCTATCATATCTATATTATCCCCTTTTCTTTAGAAAGTGATTGCATATATAATCAACCCTCTTTAAGTAAAAATAAACATTTATAAACAATATTTTGGAAATTTGGGCATAGCTTCACATACTACTTCCTGCTGGTTGGGGGCACTCTCAATCTTATGGGGATCCTGAGAAAATTAAGAATTATAGTTAAATCTAGACTGTAGTAGTCTGTGAGGCTGGATCATCTCAGTCAGTTGCTTTGAAGCTGTTTTGGATGTTAGATCATCTGGTCCATAGTGTCATCAGAGAACTTCCAGGGGAGGTCTTGGTTGATCAAACCATATCAGCCTTGAAGCAATCTACAGGTTCTCATCTTCTGTGGAAACAAAAGCAGAACCTCTTTTTTAAAGCAACATATCCTTAGATATAAATTTCAAAGTCAAGATACCTTTAACATATACATATTGGTTTAACTTGGTAGCCTTAACAGTCAAATGTCTCTCTGCACTTAAAAATCCCAAAGACAGGGCTGGAGAGATGGCTCAGCCGTTAAAGGCTAGGCTCACAACCAAAAATATAAGAGTTCGGTTCCCAGCACCCACGGCTGTCTCTCCAGCCACAAAAAAAAAAAAATCCCAAAGACAATATAATAATATGCAGGATCCAGATTCTTTGTGTAATTTTCATCTTTGCTTGGCTTAACTTTTATATTTTACTGTCTCTTTAAAGACTTTATTTTTTAAAACTATTTCTTTATATAACTGTCTGTATTCCTTTTCCTCTCACTTCTAAGCTTTCATATATTTTTACACACACTGTAAACTGTTAGGGTTTTATTCCATCTGAATCTGCCTTATTGTGAATTTGTAATCATTTTTTGACCATTGATTTAAACTGCAGTGTGGCTTAGGACCAAATTGGCAGCCCTGACTGCTGGCAATCTTACCAAAAGCAACCTACAGATTCATTGCAATCTCCATCAAAACCCCAACACAATTCTTCATAGACTTGGAAAGAACAATACTCACCTTCATATGGAAAAACAAAAAAACCAGGATAGCTAAAAGAATCCTGTACAATAAAGCCACCTATGGAGGTATCATGATCCCTGGCTTTGACCTCTACTGTAGAGCTACAGTAATAAAAACAGTTTGGTACTGGCATAAAAAACAACATATGGACCAATGGAATCGAATTGAAGATTCTGACATTAAACCGCACATGTATGAACACCTGATTTTTGACAAAGAAGCCAAAACTGTACAATGGAAAAAGGAAAGCATCTTCAACAAATAGTGCTGGCATAACTGGATGTCAACATGTAGAAGATTGCAAATAGATCCATATCTGTCACCATGCATGTGGGAGCCCGTTCTTGGGTTCCTCTTGGCTTTACCCAGCAGGTCCACATAGAGGATGATCAGGACCACGGGTCTGAGTACAGGTTTCTGAGATGGTCTGCACTTGGCTGTGCTGGGGGAGGAGGTCTTTTGCTCCACCCCTTGGCGTCTCTATAAAAACCCTGGGGCAGAGACAGTCAGGGCCCATTGGAATAGGTTCCAGGCCCTCTCGAGGCTATCCTTTATTTTCTGTTTATCTCTGCAATATTCTCCGCAATAAATCTTTCTATCTAATATTCCCTGCTGCTCACACTCAAGAAAACTCTGGGGAACTGTGGGGGTGGTGGGTAAACGCCCCACAAAATGGCGCCTGAACAGGGACTAAAGAAAAAAGGAAAAAAAGGGACTAAAGAAAAAAAAAGGGGGGGGGGACTAAAGACAAATAAACAGGGACCAAAGACAAAGTAATAGGGACTAAGGATAAAGGAAAATAAGTTTTATTACAGAGTTTTTGGTGAAAGTGCTAAGTCAGCCCTGCTAGTGGAAAGGCATGTCGGTGTTATGGAAAATATATATTTTTTATATATATTATTAAGAGGCAGGGGTTTTATCCTCGAGAGAAAAGGAAAGCGGACTGGAAGGATGTCCGATGCTGCAGCGCAAAATTCTCTTTTGTCAAAATTTTCTATCTTCTATCCCTTTCTCAATTTCTATCTGTGAAAAATAAGTATAAGGAATAGGGTAGTAATATAGTTTAGGAAAAACTTAGAAGTGTAAGATTGTGTAGGAAAAAATAAGTAAGGCAACTAGACAGAAAAACTCTTCAATTTTCTAACTTTGGGGGTTATGAATGCAAACTGGGGGAAAAATCTTTCTCTGGGCTTTACAGGTAGTAAAAAAAAAAAAAAAAAAAAAAAAAAAGCTCTTCTTTGAGCTTATGGGGAAGAAAAAGTTTCCTATGGAAGCTTTTGACCTGGGGACAACCGAAATGCTAAATCCAAGCAGCAGGAGAAAGTGTTTTCTTCCTGAGGCAAAAATGGGGGTGTAAAAAGCCAAAAAGTTTAAAGTTCAGAAGTTTTGGGGAAAGTTGGTCTTTCTCTCTTGGGGGAAAAAATCTTTCACTTAAACTAAAAAGCTTTTCTTGGAAAATTTGGGGGGGGGGTCTCTTTAAAAAAGCCTTAATCTTTCTCTCTTAAGAAACTTAAAAACTAAAGCCTCTAACCTTCTCTCTCAGAAAGACGAGATTAGAATCACCTGGGGATATTAGTGTGAGAATTACCTGCGAGTAGCTTTAAGAAAAAACAAAGACCTCTTGATCAAAATGGGGCAGGAAAATAGTAAGCAGACCTTTGAACAGTCACTTGCAGAGAGACTAAAAACCAAAGGCGTTAAGGTGGAGCTACAACAAGTACAGAGGTTCTTACAGTTTGTAGAAGAACTGTGTCCTTGGTTTCCTGAATATGGGAAGCTGAATGAGGAGTCCTGGGAGAGAGTTGGAGTTGAAATACAAAAATACTATGAAAAACACTGGCCAGAAAATATTCCCGTGGAAGCCCTTGGCCTGTGGGCATTAATCCAGGATAATTTAGATCCTAATCCTGAAAAGCAGGAGGGGTCCTTCCCTAAGGCAGATGAGGTGGAGACAAAACCCTCTGCTCCGCCAGCAGAACCTGAAAACCCTCGTACAGCACCGCTTAAACAGGGTCCGGTTTCTCTTGGCCATGACGCTAAGTTTAAGGAACAAAAATCTTGGAATAAGACAAGGGAGGAACTGAAAAACTTGAAAACCCTAGTAACTTCTCTTACTCAAAAAATAGAAACTCTCCAAGTCTCTCCTCTTCCCTCTGTAGGGGTGGAACTAGACTCACCTGGGGAGGCGTCTTTTAGAATGGAAAAGCCACCAGTAATTGCCATAGCACAGAGATCCTCTGAGGCAATGCAAACCCTCTCTGTCAAAGCTACATCTCCTCTTCAAGCTAGCCTCCGGGAAGCTGCTAGTAAGGGGGAAGAAATTCAAGGCTTTCAAATGTTCCCTGTCCTGGAAGAGCAGGACCGCCAGGGTAATATCATAAGAGTGCATGTTCCCATTCCTTTCAAACAGCTTAAGGAGTTAAAAACAGCATGTAGTCAATATGGCCCAACTGCTCCTTTCACAACAGCATTGTTAGAAATCCTGGCTTTAGAAGTTTTGCCCCCGGGTGATTGGAAACAAATGGCCCGAGCATGTCTAACTGGAGGTAACTATCTGCTGTGGAAAAGTGAGTTCGGGGAACAGTGTCAGGCCACAGCTGAAATAAATCGGGCACGACAGATTCCTATCACCTTTGATATGCTCACTGGGGAAGGCCCTTATCGAGAAACAGGTCAACAGTTAAACTTTGATATAGCTGTGTGTGCTCAGGTTCAGGCCGCTGCCAAAAGGACTTGGAATATGCTTCCATCATCAGGAAGACAAACTGAGGATCTGTCCAAGATAAGGCAAGGGCCTGATGAGTTATTTCAAGATTTTGTTTCCAGATTAATGCAAACGGCTAGCAGATTAATTAGCGATTCAGAAGCTGGACTTTTACTTGTAAAACAACTTGCATATGAAAACACCAATGCAGCATGTCAGGCCGCAATACGCCCTTTTAGAAAAAGGAAACATTTCTGACTATATCTGTAGCTAGAGTTTTTCTGCCTGGCCCACAGTCAAGACAAATCTTTGCACCCGCCAGTCCCACAGCCGCTCAGACCCAACCAAGTAAACGCAGAGACTTATATTGCTTACAAACTGTATGGCCGTGGCAGGCTTCTTGCTAACTGTTCTTATAGCTTAAATTAGTCCATTTCCATACATCTATACCTTGCCACGTGGCTGGTGGCTTACCAGAGTCTTTACATGCTGCTGGTCATGGCGGCGGCTGCAGTGTCTCCCTCCTCAGCCTTCCGCTTCCCAGAATTCTCCTCTCTCCTTGTCCCACCTACTTCCTGCCTGGCCACTGGCCAACCAGTGTTTTATTTATTGACCAATCAGAGCAATTTGACATACAGACCGTCCCACAGCACTTCCCCTTTCTTTTTTTTTTTTAAAAAGGAAGGTTTTAACTTTTACACATCTCCAAAGTCAGCTTGATATATTTGGGAATTTGGGCGTAGCTTCTCTTACTACTTCCTGCTGGAGGGGGGCGCTGTATCTTATGGGGACACAAAGAAAATTTTAGGATCATGGAGTAGTCCGTGAGACTGTATCATCTGAGCCAGTTGCCTTGAAATGATTCTGGATGTTGGGTCATCTGGGCCATGGTGTCATCGGAGACCTTGGAAGACCTTTCAGGTGGTCTTGGCTGGTCAAACCTGATGTATCTTAATCTGGAACAAATCCATAGCCTCTGGCTTTCTGTAGAGACAAAAGCAGAGCCTCCTTTCCAAAGCAACATATCCTTACATCTAAATTTTGAAGTCAAGGTACCTTTAAAATACACATTTTGGCATAACTCAACAGCTTTTGTAATCAAATGTTTTTCTTCAGTTACAAATATCAAAGAGAACATAATCCAGATTCTCTGTGTGATAGCCATCTTTATGTGGCTTATTTTTTATATTACCTTGAGCCTATTGCTTTAAACTGCAGCCTTTTAAGCCTGAAACGGCGCTGCGGCTGCTGGCTCCGCCCGCTTCAGCTTCCCAACATGGCGGTGGTACGTTTTCCGCCAGCTCTGGGAGCCATCAACTCTCAGAAATAGTGGATCTATGCTTCTTATCAAAGCAGCGTGTAGCCCAGAAACCTCTTTTTGTTTTGTACTAGCAAAGGCTAAATCCACCATGCAGCTTAATGTGCCACTTGCAGAGGCCTCATTCCCGCCATACTGCAGATCGAGCGCACACGCCAGGAACCCGCCAGTAACTCAAACCGGCAACTGCTGCTCATTTGAGAGAGACAATTAGGAAGCTGTTTTTAGCTCCGTTTTAGAATCTTTTCTCAGGTTTTAGGTGGAAACTCTTGCCCTCTCGTTGGGCGCCATTTGTTGCTGGAGGGCTTCTCTCCAGGTTCCCCAAGCCCCGCAGTCCCACAATCCACTTATAAAATAATCACTCAGACGCTTATATCACTTATAAACTGTATGGCCGTGGCAGGCTTTTTGTTAACTGCTCTTTTATCTTAAATTAACCCATTTCTATAAATCTATAGCTTGCCACGTGGCTGGTGGCTTACCGGCGTCTCTACAAAAAATCCAGAGCGGTTTCAAGGCAACTGGTTCACACAATACAGCCTCACGGACTACCCCATAGGTCTAAAATTTTCTTTGCGTCCCCATAAGATACAGCGCCCCCCTCCAGCAGGAAGTAGTAAGAGATGCTACGCCCAAATTCCCAAATATACCAAGCTGGCTTTAGAGGTGGAATTGGCTCACTCCCCCTCTAAACCCAGACATATTGCTTTAAAAAAAAAAATGGTTAAGGGATTCTTGTGTCCCAAATCAGAAGAGCCCTCTGGTGTGGGACAGAGAAAAACCAATATTTTTATTTAAAACAGGTTGATTATAAATGTGATCTCTTTCTAAAAAAAAAAAAGGGGGGGGATATGATATATAGGAGGATATAGAGATGATAAGATAAAAGTGTAGATTAATGAACCTACTTTTAAAGAACAATTTGTTTAAAATGTTTTACATTGGTATAGATTTTAGTTTATGTTTAAAATGTTTTACATTGGTATAGATTTTAGTTCATTGATACAAACTTAAAGTTAATTTTGTTATACTGTATATATATATATATATTTCTATTCTTGTTTGAGGTATTATGTTTATATAACTCATTTAAAATTGTAATGGATAATTAAAAAATAGATTAATAATTAGTCATCTATGATAATCATATCTGTAGACATGTTAGTTAAGTCTTCTAGGTATACATAGATATATTTCAGATAGATAGGTAATCTTCAAACACTTCATAGACCTGGAAAATATGGCATTTAAATAACTTAGAATTCTGTTGACGTGAGACACAATTGCTCCTGGCTGCACCAATTTGATCCCGAGAGAATGTTGGGCTTCTAAGACATTTCCATTTGAAAGTTTGTCTTTTTGGCACAAAATGGCCTACTGGGCAAAGAACTGCCCTTACCTTGATGGCTGACAGTACAAATGCAATGCTGTCCTTTCTGGACAAGCGGGACACAAGGAAAGCGACCACTGTACTCTGCCAAGACAGGGTAAGATGGTCTCTTAAAATTCCTGCTTCTAAAAATGGTCTGTCAGATACTCTAGGCCTGTAGCCAATTTGAATACACCAACAATGCTGAGAAACATTAGGTGACTGTCCAGGCTGCCAGCTGTCTTGGTCTACTCTTGCAAGATTCCGAAAGTTGCTTGCATCCATCTACCATTTCTCAGGTACCATTATGTTCCTTCTCAGGTCTTTGATGTGGTTGAAGGCTAGATAGTCGTAATTTCCTCAGTTATGATAAAAGATAAGTTAGCTATAAAACCTTAAACTCACAAATATAAGATAGATAGGACATCTTCTTTAATATTGTAACTATAATTCTTGCTCGGTAATTGTTTTGTTATATGTAATTTTACCATGTTAAAGTTAAAACCTTCCTTTTTAAAAAAGAAGAAAGGGGAAGTGCTGTGGATATCACTCTATGTAAATAAAACACTGATGGCCAGTGACCAGACAGGAAGTATAGGTGGGACAAAGAGAGAGGAGAATTGGGGAAACAGGAAGAAGGAGGAGAGAGACTGCAGCCACCGCCAGGAGAAGAGCATGTAGAGACGCCGGTAAGCCACCAGCCACGTGGCAAGCTATAGATTTATAGAAATGGGTTAATTTAAGATAAAAGAGCAGTTAACAAAAAGCCTGCCACGGCCATACAGTTTATAAGTGATATAAGCGTCTGAGTGATTATTTTATAAGTGGATTGTGGGACTGCGGGGCTTGGGGAACCTGGAGAGAAGCCCTCCAGCTACATATATCCAACTTTGTTCTGGTATAGGACCATCATACAATCAAGGGATAGTCATGGCTGCAGCATTACAAGGAAAAACAGTTAGGGATGTTCTATATCAGCAAAGACACCCTAATTCCAGACAAGGGAAAGATATTGGACCTCCTGGAAGTTGTTTTGGGTGTGGACAGATGGGGCATTATATTAGAAGTTGCCCTAGCAAGAGAAGGGGCTTCGGATCAAATAGAGAGCCTGGGTTATGCCCAAGATGTAGGAGAGGGAAACACCAGGCTAGTGAATGCACATCAAGGACAAACACCCAGAAGAGTCCGTTGAAACGGACGGAGGAGCCCGCCCCAGACCCTGACAAAATAGACCTTTGAGGTAATTCAGCAGTCAATCCTCCGGCAAAGAAATATATTCAAGACCTCTATGAGCAACACCAGGTAGTGCTGGATTAGACCTCAGTTCTTCCATCTATACAGTTTTGACCCCTGAAATGGGAATGCAAGCCCTCCCTACAGGTGTTTATGGATCTTTGCCACAGGGCTCTGTGGGGTTATTGTTGGGCAGAAGTAGTGCTACCATGCAAGGAATTCTAGTCACCCCTGGAGTGATTGATGCTGACTATATGGGAGAAATAAAGGCGATGACTCATTCACCCACAAGAATTTCAGTAATAAAGATCGGTCAGAGACTTGCACAGTTAATCTTACTTCCTCAAATACAAACAAAAAATCCAATTAAAAGAGATAAGAGAGGAGAGGCTGGATTCATTTCGTCAGATGCCTATTGGCTACAAGCCATAGGACCACAATGTCCAGAACTTACATTAGTCATAAATGGGAAAAATTTCTCGGGTCTTTTAGATACAGGCGCAGATTTATGTGTTA